>NW_007258187.1:232476-233576 GCF_000164805.1 Carlito syrichta | reverse complement strand
CTGACTAATTTTTTGATTTATTTTAGAGATGAGGTCTTGCCAAGTTGCCCAGGCGGGTCTTGAACCCGCAGGCTGAGGCAGTCCACTCTCCTCAGCCTCCCAAAGGCATGGGATTACAGGCTGAGCCACTGAGCTCGGCACTTGCAGTTCTTAAGGATAACAGAATGTACTGGGAATGCAACATTTGGAGATAAAAAGGAACTGGTCAGAACAGCCTAGGCTTTGTTCTAGCATCTTCTAATCAGGATGTTCTTCAATGCTTTATCCCAGCAAGTCCTGTAGCCTTATACTGAAAATCCCCAATCACTAGGAAAATGCAAATCAAAGCCACAATAAGATATCACTTCATATCCATCAGGATGACTGCTGTGAATGAAAAAAAACAAGTGTAGACATTTCTCCACAAATAAGTGGAGAAATTGGAATCCTTGCGCACTATTGGTGGGAATGTAAATAGTTTTTGCCACAATAGAAAAGAATATGGTGTTTCCTCTTTTAAAAAAATAGAGCTACCATATAACCCAACCATCCCACTTCTGGGTACACATACAAAAGAATTAAAAACAGGCCGGGCTCGGTGGCTCAGCCTGTAATCCCACGCCTTTGGGAGGCCGAGGTGAGTGGATTGCCTGAGCCTGCGGGTTCGAGACCCGCCTGGGCAGTGAGACCTCATCTCTACAATGAATCAAAAAATCAGCCGGGTATGGTAGCGCATGCCTGTAATTCCGGCTACTCGGAAGGCTGAGGCGGAAGGATCGCCAGAGCCCAGCAGGTCGAGGCTGCGGTGGCCGGGAGTGGCCACTGCACTCCAGTGCGGGCTCAGAGTGAGACTCCAACTCAAAAAAAAAAAAAAAGAATTAAAAACAGGGTCTTGGCCAGGCACGGTGGCTCAAGCCCATAATCCCAGCACTTTGGGAGGCCGAGGCAAGAACATTGCCTTGAGCCTGTGGGTTTGAGATCAGCCCGGGCAACTTGGCAAGACGTCCTCTCTACAATAAATCACAAAAACTAGCTGGACATGGTGGCATGCTTCTGTAGTTCTAGCTACTTGGAAGGCTGAGGCGGAAGGATCGCTGGAGCCCAGCAGGTCGAGGCTGCGG
>NW_007258187.1:224120-232456 GCF_000164805.1 Carlito syrichta | reverse complement strand
GGATTCATTTCTGGACTCTATTCTATTGATTTATATGTCTATCTTTATGTGAGTACCATGTTGTTTTGATTACTGTAGCATTGTTAGAAGTATTTTCTATTATTTTATTTTTTAATTGACAAATAAAAATTGTATCTGTTTATCATTTATAACATGTTGTTTCAAAATATGTATGCATTGTAGAATGGCTAAATCAAGCTAATTAACCTGTAATAAGTTTCTAAATCAGGAAGTGTGAGTCCAAGATTGTCTAGGCTATTCAGGGGTCCATGTAGTTCTATTTGAATTTTAGAACTGACTTTTCTATTTCTGCAAAACTGGCCATTAGAATTTTAGTAAGAATTGTATAGACTCTGTGGATCACTATGTGAAGTATATTGATATCTTAGCAATATTAAGTCTTCCAGACCATGAATACAGGCTGTCTTTCCATTTATGTGGGCCTTACTTATTTTCCTTCAGCAAGGTTTTAAAATTTTTGTTGTATAAGATTTCCACTTCCTTGGTTAAATGTATTTCTCTTAGGTGCAATTATAAATAAATTATTTTCCTAATTTGCTTTTTGGATGGTTCATTACTAATCTATAGAAGTATAAATCATTTCTGTATGTTGATCTTATATCCTGCAACTTTTCTGAATTTGTTAATGCTAACAGACTTTTTGGGGGAATTTTTAGGATTTTCTATAGAGTTTCTATGAAACCTTGTCATCTGTGAATAGAGATCGTTTTCTTTCTTTCTTTCCAATGTACTTGTCATTTATCTCTTCTTCCCTAATTACTCTAGCCAAAACTTCCAGTATTATACTGAATAGAAGTGAAGAAAGCAGGCACCCCTTTCTTGTTCCCAATTTCAGAGGGAAAGCTTTTAGTATCTCACCACTGAATGAGCTATTTACTTTGGGTTTTTCACAAAGGTCCTTTGTCAGGTTGGAAAGTTCCTGCCTAGTCATAGTTTGTTGCACTTCTTAAAAACAAAAGGGTGCTGAATTTTGTCAAATTCTTTTCCTGCATCAGTTGAGATGGCCGTGTGCTTTTTCTTCTTCATTTCAATATGATGGATTACACTAGATTGACTTTTATATTTGAACCATCCTTGCATTTCTGAGATAAATTCCCCTTCGTTGAGTATATAATCCTTTTAATATGCCTCTGGACTCATTTTGCTAGTATTCTGTTGAGGACTGTTGCATCTATAGTCACGAATGATTCTAATCTGTAGTCTTTTTCTTTTTTAAAAAATAAATTTTGGGGCCGGGCTTGGTGGCTCAGCCTGTAATCTCAGTACTTTGGGAGGCCAAGGTGAGTGGATTGCCTGAGCCCATGGGTTCAAGACAAGCCTGGGCAACTTGGCGAGACCTTTTCTCTACAATCATTCAAAAAATTAGCTGGGCATGGTAGTGTGTGCCTGTAGTTCCGGCTACTTGGAAGGCTGAGGCGGAAGGATCGCCGGAGCCCAGCAGGTCGAGGCTGCGGAGTCCGTGAGCGTGCCACTGTACTCCAGCATGGGCGACAAGAGTGAGACTCCAACTCAAAACAAACAAACAAACAAACAAACAAAAAACAGGGTCTCTAAGAGATATTTGAACACCCATAGCATCATTACTCAAAATAGTCAAAAGTTGGAAGCAACCAAGTGCCGAGTGACAGACGAATGAATAAACACTCAAAAGAAGGTATTGTGTGTGTGTATTATATACACACAATCAATATATATACTCTCTTTTGTTTTATATATATAAAACAATATATATATATAAAGATACATAGACAATGGAAGTATTTTTTGTGTAAGTTTGCAATGGCCTTTGTGTAAGGTGATAGTTTTTGCAGTCTTTTGTGATAAATTTGTTATCAAGCATACAAGCGTGAGAGCCCTCTCTTCATGGGGTTCGCTGGCTCTATTTGTCGGTTAAAACACACGTGTGCGTGCATACACACACACACATGACTCCATTTTAATTCTGATAACTTTTGTATTTCTTTTTTTTTTTTTGTAATTGTGGTCTTCCTCTGAAAGCATCACTGATCAATCATCCTATAGTTAAGTTTTATTGTCCCTTGGTACTAAGATGGACTTATTCTGCATTGTTGGTCTAGTTCCATGTTGGAAGGAGTGCATGGTGGCTGGGAGTCAGTGTCAAAACCCTTTATACTACATTTGAACAACTAGGGAGGTTTGAAGGGAGTGGCTCTAAGGCTAAGCTTCAGACCTGGAGTCCATTGTTAAGTTCAGTTTTGTTTGTTTCATGGTCTTTTTTTTTTTTTTTTTTTTGAGTTAGAGTCTTACTCCGTTGCCCAGGCTGAAGTGCAGTGGCACAATCATGGCTTACCACAGTCTTGACCTCCTGGGCTCAAGGTATCCTTCTGTCTCAACCTCCTGAGTAGCTAGGGGACTACAGGTGTGGGCCACTATGCTTGGCTAATATTTTAATTTTAATTTTTTGTAAAGATGAGGTCTTTCTATTTTGCCCAGGCTGAGCAATGTTCGAAAAATTGAACTCCTGGGCTCAAACGATTCTCCATCTCAGCCTCCGAAAGTACTGGGATTACAGATGTGAGCCACTGTGTCCGACTCCATAGTCTTTTGTTATTATTTCAAAGTGGTGGGCCAGCATTATTCTGTTGGAAGTTGTATGTCTCTTAAACTTTAACAAGTAACAGATACAAAATTTAAAAAGGGAAAATACAAAATAAAATTAATAGTAATATGAAAATCTCAGCTTGCATAATAGTTTTGAGCCATGAACCTAGGCTTAAAGGCAACCAGTTGAATACATCAAATGACCATAGAGAATTAGGTGAGGTCCACTATAGCCATGTAGCCTGTTTTCTTATTTTGTGTATATTGGTTTCAACTTTTCCAGAGGATGTTATCCAGGTTCAGCATGTAATATTAACAATAGCACAGACATTTTCTCATTTAACCAAGAGACACATCTTTTAGGTCAGGTTCTGTCAAGTTACCAGCAGAAATGACTGATTGTGAAATTTCAGTTACACCGTTATCCTTCAAAGTGAAAAGGGTGGCATTAAGGAGGGATAAGAGCCTCACTGTGATGTGAAGTCTTGTTCTGATGACTTGGGAAAAGCTATCTCCAGCATGAAAACATCAACATTTCTTGTCCTGCTTTGCAGTTTGAATGTTTCTAGTTATGGTATCAGGCAGTTTGGTGAACTTTTTATGTGGTCCAGATATCAGGCACGAAAGTTCTTCCTTAAAGTTCATTCAGTTTCAACCTATAGGGCTTTAGGGACAAAGAGTAATTCTGTTTTTAGTAATTCCTTGGAAAAAAGTTGGATTGGAGGAATCTAGAAGAATTCAGGATCTAGTTTAGTCCATAGGTGGATAATAATAACCTGAAAACAATGCACAGGGCTACAGTCTAATAACAGGGGTATTATAGTTTTTCTTCAGAAATATAACTTTTTCTCTCTATATTGATCATATAGCAAACTCAGATTTAAAAACCTCTTGAGGCTAGGAATCCAAACTAAGGCAGACTTTAGACTTCATCTACAGTCTTCAGGTTTCTGAACCTTTAAGTGAGTGATAGTTTTAATTAAGACTGGGAACCCTTGAAGCTAAGTATTCTACGAACATTCTCAAGTAAAATACTTGAGTCAAAGCCTTGGTAATAGAACCAATGTTTTCAAATTATATCCTGTTATAAATAGAAATGAAATTTTCATGAAACTTATGCAAATTAACCAGTGTCATAACAAATAAGTATATTTATGAATAGCTTCCAAATTTTGGAGGGATCAAGTAAGGAGGAAAAGCAAATGTTTTCACCTTTGTTCACAAGTGTATACTTTACCAAATTACTGTAAACTATAGATAGCTTAAGAGAGCTAATTTCTGTAAATCTAAAAAACAAAACACTTAAGTAAGGAAACAATGATGTCTTATTTTTATTTATTTATTTATTTATTTATTTATTTATTTATTTGAGTTGGAGTCTCACTGTGTTGCCCAGACTGGAAGGCTGAAGTGCAGTCCAGCATCGACCTGTTGGGCTCCGGTGATCCTTCCGTCTCAGCCTTTCAAGTAGCCAGAACTACAGGTACGCACTACCACATCTGGCTAATTTTTGATTTATTGTAGAGATGAGGTCTCGCCAAGTTGCCTGGGTTGGTCTCAAACTCAAGGACTCAGGCAATCCACGTGCCTCAGCCTCCCAAAGTGCTAGGATTACAGGCTGAGTCATTGAGTCCTGCCACCAATGATGTTTTAAATAAAAGTCATAAAACATTATCTAATACAGTTACTTAACCTCATGTAGTCAAATTTTGTTCTACTTGATCTTGGTTAGCAGTTTCACAAATTCACTGGTTTCTTCATTACAAAATATATTTATTCTATTGATCTTAAAGTTATCAGAAACTTGTATTTAAAAGTACTTGTTAGGGTCTTCTCTATGATAAGTGATTTTGGACTATCAATGATTGCAAATGCTTTTAGAGAAAAATCAAAACAATAACTGTGGATGACAAAAACTCAGAATAATCATGGTTAAAGATCTAATGAAAATTCACACACATACAAAAAAAAGAAAAGAAAATTCACAACGGGGGCCATCTATAGTGGCTCATGTCTATAATTCCAGCACTTTGGGAGGCTGAGGTGAGAAGATTGCCTGAGCCCACGTGTTCGAGACCAACCTGGACAACTTGGTGAGCCTCATCTCTACAATAAATCAAAAACTTAGCTGGGCATGGTGGTGCGGGTCTACAGTTCCAGCCACTTGGAAGGCTGAAGTGGAAAGATCGCCTGAGCCCAGCAGGTTGAGGCTGTGGTGGCCAGGAGCATGCCACTGCCCTCCAGCTTGGGTGACAGAGTAAGACTCTGACTCAAAAAAAAACCCAAAAAAAACCCCAGATAATTCACAATGGATTAGGAATTTAGTTATTTCTATTACATACAGCATTTAAACACACAACCAGAATCATGACTGACAGCATCACATCAGAGCCATATGAAACTTTTATAAATTTCATACGATCTTTACAGTACTCATATTAATAAAATATCTATAAAAATATAACTTTAAAGAAGATTTAACATAAAATTATGACTGATAATAGATTTCTATAAATTTATATAATTTTTGAAACATTCATATTAGTAACATGCCCATAAATGTAGCTGAAAGAAGATCTAGCATCACTTATTATTTGACAATGTTTTTCATACAATTTACCAAATAAGCCTAATCACTTAATATTTCTACAAGATGAGAGAAACACTTTTTGAGCCTCTCCATGATTTTTTTTTGAGCCTCTCCATGGTTTTTTTTTCCAACTGGAAAATCTCAAAGTTAATTCTAGGTCAAAAAGACTTAATTTAGTATTCAGAGCCTGTGAAAGCCTGTCAAAAGGGTCAAAACACTTGATCAAAACAGGGTCATAGGTCACCATGAGATAATATTCTATTCATTTAATAAAGGTGGTGATCAAAAGACTTCAAAAACAATACAGAGATACATGGATTTTAAAATCTTAACCTTTTTAAAGCTGAGTTTTTCTCCGTAATCAGAAACCTAATAAAGACAACTACAGAAAATTATCTTGATTAAGTGCAAAACAAACATTGTTGTTGTTTTTTTTGAGTTAGAGTCTCACTCTGTCGCCCAGACTGGAGTGCAGTGGCCGCTCCCGGCCCCTGCAGCCTCGACCTGCTGGGCTCTGGCGATCCTTCCGTCTCAGCCTTCTGAGTAGCCGGAATTACAGGCATGCGCTACCACGCCCGGCTGATTTTTTGTTTGATTGTAGAGATGAGGTCTCGCTGCCCAGGCGGGTCTCGAACCCGCGGGCTCAGGCAATCCACTCACCTCAGCCTCCCAAAGGCACGGGATTACAGGCTGAGCCACTGAGCCCGGCCCAAAACAAACATTTTTTAAGGCCAATTACCAAAAAGGTAAAGAAAAATCTCCTGCGATATTATTGCTTCTCCTGTGGGAAAACCATTGAGATATCCTGCAACTCAAACCTGATGACAAGATACTTGAATTTAATTAGACATAGGAAGAATGTGTCCAAGGTTATGTATGTATACTATATTATAAAGGAATATAAACAAGAAAACTAGTACCTTGAGCAGAGGAGTATGTGTCTCCTAGTATCAGTATGGGAAGTTTCCTGGTTATATGGAACAGCTCAGAAACACACACACAAAACCCAAGAGTACAGAATCAAGATATGCTAAAGGAAAAAATTGCCTTTCTAGGTCTTCAGGATAAACATTTCAGTGTTAGGCCATAGCAGTAGAGTTAGAACTAGAGAAAAAAGACTTAAAGGAGCTGATGAGAAACTTGAAGGAAATAGTTATCACTCCAGTCAAGTAAAAATAAATATCTTTTCAAGAGAAGAAAGAAGGGGAGCTGAAGGCAATAATGCATGACCTGCCAATCATGCAGCAAGATACAGCGAGAGTTGAACTTCTGAGACACTCCAAAGGAAAATTTTACCTTGAGAAATGAAAAGGAGAATATTACCATTTTGAAGGAAAAGGACAGCATTTTAATCTGAAACTAATCTTCATATTTAATCGAGAAACTAAACAGATCTCGGAAAGAATTGTGGCAGAAATATAAATTGTCTTCAGTGTAGAAGATGGCTGTTAAATAAACAGATATCAGAATTAAAAATAAAAACCTCTTGCGATTCTACTATGACCCAATCAGTATTTAAAAAAAAAAACTCTTGACATAGAGGACCAAATTTTTAGTTTTGTGTTGGTGTATTTTTAATATCAAAGCTCAGTCTTTAGAGGGACTTATAATAATGTCCTTCTAATTATAGCCAATTTGATCACACACAAACTGCTTTTATAAACTTATCCTTCACAAACCTTTTTGACATGCTTAGACCTTTGATGATATGTGCTTTGGGACAAACTCTCCCAAAGCATGTTTTTCCCTCCGTTCTCACACCACAGCAATCATCAGCACAGAAGATTTCTGTGACCAAATGTAGGGGTTTCTCCCCACCACCATGCAGAGGACACCAGTGGTGTCCTGGATGTACCTGGAGATAGTGTCAGATCCCCAGGACTCCACCACTACTCCCAGACACCAGTCCAAATCCGGGCCTTTGGAACGTCCTACTGGCTTCAAGTTGGGATTTCTATGATCCTCTCTCGGGTTTGACTAATTTGCCAGAGTGGCTCACAGAAACATACTTGTCAGTTTATCATAAAAGATATTGAAAAGGATACTGATGAAGAGATGCATATGGCAAGGTATGAGGGAGGGCACATGGAGCTTCCATGACCTCGCTCTCTGTGCCACCCTCCAGGAATCAGCTATCTGGAAGCTCCATGAATCCTGTCCTCTTGGGTTTTAATGAAAACTTTATGACCTCAGCATTCCTTCCCACAAGATGTTGGGCAGGACCTTCTCTGGGGAGGGTCTTGAGACAACAACCAAAGAGAAGGGAGGATTGGAATCCTGTCTTGGGACGGGTGAAAGTAGGCCAGGAGAAGGTCAGAGATTCTGTTTCCTAAGACCTTCCCTTGAGGGCTAATTTTCTCAACACTGGATCGAAAGACTATAACAAGGGCTACGAGTGTTACAAACCAGGTACCATGGGCAAAAACCAATATATACCATAACACCTCACAAACATGTTTAGAATTTCTGCTTTGTCCTATACTTTCTCCCTCTCTCTCCCTCTCCCTCTCCCTCTCCTCTCTTTTGAGTCAGGGTCTTACTCTGTCACCCAGGTTAGAGTGCAGTGGCACTATCATGGCTTACCGCAGCCTTGACCTCCTTGTCTCAGGCATTTCTTCCACCACAGCTTCCCGACTAGCTGGGACTACAGGCATGCTCTACTATGCCTGGCTAAATTTTTTTATTTTTTGTAGAGATGTGGTCTTGCTATGTTGCCCAGGCTGGTCTCAAATGCTTGGGTTTAAGTAATCTCCCACCTTGGCTTCCCAAAGTGCTGAGATTACAGGAATGAGCCACCATGCCCAGTCCCCTATACTTTCTCTTTCTTAAATAACCAGTCTTACTTTAGGACCAAAATTTACTGCACAAGATTTTTTTTCATTTGAAATTATTCTCTTCTTAACCTTCCTTATCAAAAATACACATGCATGCTCATAACTTTCTTTACATCTTTCTCTCTTCTACTTATTGGTTTCTGTCTTGCTTCTATTTCCTTCCTAAAGCTGTATTTTGAAACAACCTTTAAATAACCTCTAAATTAGATAAAATTATTCTTTTTCAATAAAGAAAACATTTTTATGACTTTCTCACATTCTAATAAAAACATCTTTTTTAGCACATTTTGTACAAAGAATTATATATATATATATATATATATATATAT
>NW_007258187.1:215520-223899 GCF_000164805.1 Carlito syrichta | reverse complement strand
ACTCACCTCAGCCTCCCAAAGGCGCGGGATTACAGGCTGAGCCACTGAGCCTGGCGAATTATATATATTAATTAAAAATTTAACTCTTAGAAACTTTAACTTTCTAGAAAATAATTATGAACTACCTGTTACTTGTCAATATTTTATACATGAGAACAATTTTATAATTTTTAGAAACATGTTTCCCATGACATAACTTGTATGTGTATTAATAGACACAAATATATTTAGTCTTTCTATACTATTTAAGAAGTTAAAAACAAACATGTTTATATTTAGCAATTTGTTTTAGTTTAAAAAAATTTGGAGATGACTCAAACATTTAATGAATATCTATTCATTTACTTTAATATAACTTTAATATTTTGAATTACATGAAAAGTTTATTTATAAAAGTTTATTCTATTTACATTTACCTAATTTATTTTAAGCAATCTTCCTAGATTACTTATGGAAACTGAGATATTAGAGATAATAATCATTTCAAGTTATTTCTCTGTTAACCATTTTTGTAGTCTGTGAATAATAGGTATTCACCTAAAGCCATAAAATTAAATATATGATTACTTTGCCAATAACTCAGAAGATAAAGCTATTTTCATTAAGCCAACAATATTAAATTGGTCTTACCAAAAAATTGCACAAAGAAAGAGTATAATTTTTTTTTCATATATCAATATTTTTTATTTTGATATTGTGGGGTACAGTTAAGGGTTAGGTATACAAATATGCTTCGTTCAGTCACCCTTGTTGATAAGGGGTGTCTCCCCATCCCCAGGCAGATATTGACTACAGTTAAACCCACCTCCCTTCCCCTACCCCCTCATAGTTTCCCACCGCTGACAGTCCTTTTTTTTATAGTATTACAGTGGATGTTCAAGGTCCACTATATAAGTGAGAACATGTGATACTCAGATCTTTGTTTCTGTGAGAGGTCACTCAATATTATTGACTCTAGCTCCATCCAGGTTGCTGCGAAGTTCATGATTTTGTTCTTTTTTATGGTTGTGTAGTATTCCATCATGTATATGTACCACATTTTTAAAAATCCAGTCCTCTTTTGATGGACAGTATGGTTGGTTCCAGATTCTTGCTATTGTGAACAATGCTGTGATAAACATATATATGCAGGTATCTTTTTGATAGAGTGATTTGAGTTCTTCAGGGTATATTCTCAGTAGGGGGATTGCGGGGTCATATGGGAGGTTGATATTTAGAACTTTTAGGAAACGCCACACTGTTTTCCACAGAGGTTGCACCAGTCTGCACTCCCACCAACAGTGTAGGAGTGTTCCCTTTTCACCACACCCTCTCCAGCAACTGTTATTTTTTGAGTTATTGATAATTGCCATTCTGACTGGAGTTAGGTGGTATCTCAGTGTGGTTTTGATTTGCATCTCCTTGATGATAAGTGAGGTTGAACATTTCTTCATGTGTCTGTTGGCTGCTCGGATGTCTTCCTTTGAGAAGTGTCTGTTCATATCTTTTGCCCACTTTATAATGGGGTTGTTTGTTTTTTTCTTTTCAGCATGTTTGAGTTCCTTATAGATCAGAGATGTTAAGCCTTTGTTGGACCTGGAGTTGGCAAATACTTTTTCCCAGTCTGTGGGCTGTCTCCCTGCTCTCTTGATGGTTTCTTTGGCTTTGCAGAAGCTTGTCAGTTTAATGAGGTCCCAAGGGATATACTATTTTCGGATGGATTTATAGTTTTAAAATCCTTGTGCCAAGCCCTGACACATTAAAACATCTATCAGAGTCAAACATAAAATTGTCTGACCAGTCAACCCAGGCAAGATATTTCTATTTTTAGACTGCCAACCAACAATTTTAAAACCAATTCATTTATTCAAGATTTACTTAATCCATGTGAACTACAATGCATTTGGGTTAATTACTATATATTTATAGGAGTGTTCATTTATTTAAGTCAATCTGAATAAAATTCCTTAAGGAGTTTCTGGCTGATCAAGATTTTACCGCATAGATACAAATAATACATGTACATATACACCAACACATCCAAACACATAGATTCCCACACAGAAAGATATTATAGAAATTTACTCAGGAGATAGTAATACAAACTCACCAGTTCATAAAGGACAGTTGAATCCAAAGGATGATTTTTTACAAAATTGATACCTATTCACATGGTTAAACTTTATTTGCCCTGGTAGGTAATTTAACAAATGCTGTGGGCCAACATTTTGGGTAAAGCTGTTTCCATAGCAGTTAGGTTTAAAAACAAAACAACAACAACAAAAAAAACCTTCACCCTTCCTTCCGCACTTTTTTAAAGTTTCAAATGAGTTTGGGATTAAATTTGCAATGTTTTCATTTTAGTTAGGACTGGCTGTATTGTGTAAGAAAAACAAAATCTCCAAGTGGCTTGAATCCTTAGTAACAATCTATCTTTTGTTTGCTGATCTGGTTTGTTAAATCAGTCAATGTAAGCAGGTAAGCATTTTAGCAGTTTATTTTTTCAGCTTTTTTCTTTTGGCCCCTGTGTGGCAGTCAAAGCAAAATTCTTATACTAGACAGAGATATCTTGTATTCTTGCACTGAGCTCAAGATTTTGACCATTTTGATCTGAGGACCTAACTTTCATAAACATGTACCTATCAATCTTTCAATGAACTGTTCCATCACCCTAGGCAATTGTTAGTCAGGCAAACCTAAACTTACATTCCCTAAAGGTGTCTGGGTTGTTGGCTATCAGGAAACTGTTTTAATGCATAAAGCCATTAATTTTAAAGCCTGCTAAGGCTTAAAAAAAAAAAATCTTGACTGGAATGTAATAAGTAGCCGGGCTCGGTGGCTCAGCCTGTAATCCCGCGCCTTTGGGAGGCTGAGGTGAGTGGATTGCCTGAGCCCGCGGGTTCGAGACCCGCCTGGGCAGCGAGACCTCATCTCTACAACAAATCAAAAAATCAGCTGGGCGTGGTAGTGCATGCCTGTAATTCCGGCTACTCGGAAGGCTGAGGCGGAAGGATCGCCGGAGCCCAGCAAGTCGAGGCTGCGGTGGCCGGGAGCGGCCACTGCACTCCAGTCTGGGCAACTGAGTGAGACTCCAACTCAAAAAAAAAAAAAAAAAAAAGCAATGAGTTTTATCTCAGCAGCTACAGAAAAGTCAGCAGATTCAAAATAAAAAAGGTCAGCAGAAAAAATAAGCTGGGCTCGGTGGCTCAGCCTGTAATCCCGCGCCTTGGGAGGCTGAGGTGAGTGGACTGCCTGAGCCCGCGGGTTCGAGACCTGCCTGGGCAACTTGGCGAGCCCTCATCTCTACAATAAGTCAAAAACTAGCCGGGCTCGGCAGCGCGCGCCTGTAGTTCCAGCTACTCGGAAGGCTGAGACCGAAGGATCGCCGGAGATCAGCGAGTCGAGGCTGCGGTGGCCGGGAGCGACCACTGCACTCCAGTCCGGGCGACAGGGTGAGACTCCAACTCAAAAAAAATTTTTTTTTTCTAATTTCCCCGACCCCTGACTTATTTTGACATGCATGGTTTATTTTCCAAGTTTTTGGAGATTTTCCTGTTATCTTTTTGTTATTTATTTCTAGTTTAATTTTATTATTCTATTCTGTGTATAGGTAACAAATCACCATACACTCAGTGGTCTTAAAAAAAAAAAACACTTATTTATGAGCTCATGGCTCTATAGGTGAGAAATCCAGGAATAGCATGTCTGAACTCTCTGTTCAGATTCTCACAAGGCTGAATCAGTGTGTCTGCTGAGCTGTGTTCTCACCTGAAGCTCTGTATCCTTCCAAACTCATGGTTGTGGCAGAATTCAGTTTTTGTGGTTTTGTGGTGGTGGATGCCATTCCTTTTTGCTTGTTGATTGTCAGCTGGGATCTATTCTGCATACCTAAAGGCCACTTGCATTCCTTGCCATGTGGTCGTCTCTATTTTTAAAGTCACCAGCAGAGAATTTACCTTACATCAAAATCTCTTTCACACTTTGCTTCTCTGACTTCTTCTGTCTTTAACCTCTACACTTGGACGTCAAGGCTTCATGTGATGAGATTCGGCCTACCTAGATAAGCTCTCTTTCTTAAAGTCAATTGGACCATATAACCAAACCTAATTAGAAAAGTCTATCCCATCATATTCATAGGGGATATATATATTCCTTGTATATCCATTTACAAGGATAATATAGGGTAGCCAGGAGGCAGGAATTTGGTGGAGGGGTGCATATTAGATTTCTGTTTAACCACAGTCAGATAAAATGCTTTCTAGGATTTCCACTTTTAAAATGCTGTTAAAGTTTGTTTTAGGGCCAAGGATATGGTCCATCTTGGTTAAGTTTCTTGTACACTTGAAAACAATATGTATTTGCTTTTTTTGAGCAGAGTGTTCTATAAATGGCAATTAAATCCAGTTGGTTGATGGTGTTTTTTTTCATATCCTTGCTGATTATCTGTTTCTTGTTTTATTGATTATTGAGAGAGGAATGTTGAAGTCTTCAATTATATTTGTGAATTTGTCCATTTCTCCTTTTTGTTTTCTTCAAGGGTTGCTTCATGTATTTTTTTTTTTTGAGTAGTAGTCTCACTCTGTCGCCCAGGTTGGAGTGCAGTGGCACGCTCCCAGCCACTGCAGCCTCGACCTACTGGGCACAGGCAATCCTTCCACCTCAGCCTTACAAGTAACTGGGACTACAGGCACATACTTCTGTGCCCAGCTAATTTTTTGATTTATTGTAGAGATGAGGTCTTGCCAAGCTGCCCAGGCTGGTCTCGAACCCATGGGCTCAGGCAATCCTCTCACTTTGGCCTCTCAAAGTGCTGGGATTATAGGCGTGAGCCAGTGGGCCGGGCCATGCTTCGTGTATTTTGAAGCTTAGTTAACAGTTGCACACGTGATTATGATTCTTATACCTTCTTAATGAATTGCCCCTTTTATTATATTTAATGTTTCTCTTTGTCCCTGTTCACTATCCTTTCTTTGACATCTACTTTGAAATTAATATAACCACCCTATCTTTGCTTTGTTAGTGTTTTTATTGGATATCTTTTTAAAAAATCTCTTTACTTTTATCCTACATACATCATTATATTTAAAGTGGATTTCTTGTAGACAGTATATAGTTGGGTCTTTTAAAGCGCATTCTGACAAATCTCTATTTTATAATTTGTGTGTTTAGATCATGTGGATATAATGTGATTATTTGTATGTTTGACTTTAGGTCTACTATTTAATTATTTGTTTTCCCTTTTCTGTTTTTTGTTCCCGTTTTCCCTTTTCTGCTTTCTTTTGGATTATTTAAATATTATTTTAGTACTCCATTTTAATTTATTTACTGTGATTTTGACTACATATCTTTGCCGTTTTTAAAGTGATTGCTACCAGGTGTGGTGGCTCATGCCTGTACTCCCAGCACTTTAGGAGGCCAAGACAAGAGGATTGCCTGAGCCCAGGGTTCGAGATGAGCCTGGGCAACTTGGCGAGACCACTTCTCTACAATAAACTAAAAAAAATTAGCCAAGTATGTTGGCACACACCTGTAGCTCCAGCTACTTGGAAGACTGAGGCAGAAGGATTACCTGAGCCCAGCAGGTCGAAGTTGTGGTAGTCGTGAGCATGCCACTGCACTCCAGCCTGGGGGACAGAGTGAGACTCCTACTCAAAATAATAATAGTAATAATAATAATGATAATAAAAGTGATTGCTCTAAGGATTAAAATAAGCATACGCAGACATTTTGTAGTCTACCCAGACTTAAATTTTATAACTTCAGTGAAATACAGGGACTGCCCATCATATTGGTCCCTTTGCTCTCTTCCATTTATGTGTTGGTTTTCATGTGCATTATATCTACATACATTAAAAATCTTCTCAGACAATATCATAACTTTTGTTTTCCTCTATCATATAGATTTTTAAGAATCAATAGGAGAAGAATAGTCTACTACATTTTCCTAGATCTTTACCATTTCTGTTGCTTCTACTTCTTACTAATGTTCCAAGTTTTTCTCCAGTATAATTTCCCTGCTGTCTGAAGAATTTACTTTAGTATGTATTTGAGAGTAGGTCTGTGACAATGTGTTCTCTTAGTTTTCCTTCATCTGACATTGTCTTAACTTTTAATTCCTTGGGATTATATATAATGTATATATGCACAGACAAATATATGTATATATTATCATCTGCAAATAGGAACAGTTTTATTTTTTCCTTTCCAATCTATATCCCATTTTTCCTTGCAGTAATGAGAACATCCAACCTTATGTCAAATAGGAATGCTGAGAATAGACATTCTTGCCTTGTTCTTGATCTTAGAGAGAAAGCATTGAGTCTTTCATCATTAAGTTTAATATATATTTGGTGTATTTGAACCTATTGTAATTACTAGTCTTTTTGATGGTCAAATTGTACCACTCTGAACCAGTGGAAGCTGCTTCAAGTTAGCTTCCATGTCAAAAATGTTTTGTTAAAAGAACAAACAAAACCCAAAACTAGTAGAAGAAAATGAACAACCCAATTCAGAGCAGAACTAAATGAAATTGGAACAAAAAAGTCCTATACAAATGATCAACAAAATGAAAAGCTGGTTATTTGAAAGAGTAAACAAGATTGATAGATCACTAGCTAAATAAACAAAGACAAAAGAGAGAAGATACACAATCAGAAATGGCAAAGGTGACACTCCGACTAATACTACAGGATTACACAAATCATCAGAAACTACTAGAAATATTTCTGTGTGCATAGACTAGAAAATCTGAGGAAGACCGGGCTCGGTGCCTCAGCCTGTAATCCCAGCACTTTGAGAGGCTGAAGTGAGTGGATTGCCTGAGCCAGTGGGTTCGAGACCTGCCTGGGCAACTTGTTGAGACCTCATCTCTACAATAAATAAAAAATTAGCTGGGTGTGGTAGTGCACACCTGTAATTCCAGCTACTTGGAAGGCTGAGGCAGAAGGATCGGCGGAGCCCAGCAGACCAAGGCTGCAGTGGCTGGGAGCGGCCACTGCACGCCAGTCTGGGTGACAGAGTGAGACTCCAACTCAAAAAAACAAAAAACAAAACAAAACAAAACAAAAAACAACATATATTGGCGAGGTTGCAGAGAAAGGAAATGCTCATACGCTGCTGGTGGGAATGTAAATAGTTTAACCCTGTGGAAAGTAGTTTGGAGATTTCTCAAAGAAGTAGAATTACCATTTGACCTGGCAATCCCATTACTGGATATATACCCAAAAGACCTACCAAAAAGACACTTGCACTCATATGTTTATTGTAGCACTATTCACAATATCAAAGACATTGAACCAACCTAGGTGCCCATCATTGGTGAATTAAATAAGGAACATGTGGTACATATACACCATAGACTACTACACAGCCATAAAAAAAATCACGTCCTATAGCAATATGGATATAACTGGAGGCCATTATTCTTAGCAAATTAACACAGAAACAGAAACTCAAAGTGGGAGCTAAACACTGGGTAGACATGGACATAAAGACGAGAACAACAGAGACTAAGGACTCCTAAATGAAGGAAGGGAGGAGGGGAACAAAGGTTGAAAAACTACCTATCAGGCACCATGTTCACTCTTGGGGTGATGGGTTCTCACCAAAACCTCACCATCATGCAATATACACAGGTAACGATCCTGCACACGTGCCCTCTGAATCTTAAATTTAAAAAAAGAAAAAAGATTAAGAAAAAGGTAAGTGACTTTTAAAATATGACTCCCAAAGAGGTGAAAAGATTAAATTGCTCTTAATTGCCAATGGAAGGCAGTGTTGTTCATTCAGTGGTTAAGATGGCAGCTTTTGGATGCAGACTGTCTGGTTCTCAATCCTGGCCCCTCAACTGATTCGCTAGGTGACCTGCACCATGTCTTTCTCAATTTCTCTGTGTTTCATTCCTCAGTCTGTAAGAATGGGGACTACGGAGTTAGTGTGGAGAATGAAAAAATGAATAATTAGAAAGTGCTAAAAATAGTGGCTAACACTTGACTCTAGAAGTTTCCACTTTTATCATCATTAAGAAGACCAAGTAGTCAAAATCTACTACCTAAAAAAAAGCCACAGGCCCAGGACATTTCGCAGACATATTCACTTCAACTTTTTTGGTTGCTGTTGTTTGTTTGTTTTTGAGTTGGAGTTTCACACTCATGGCCAACCCCAGTGTCAACCTGCTAGGCTCCGGCGATCTTTCCGCCTCAGCCTTCCAAGTAGCCGAACTACAGGCTTGTGCTACCACACCCAGCTAATTTTGTTTGTTTGTTTATTGTAGAGACGAGGTCTTGCCAAGTTGCCTGGGTTGGTCTTGAACCCGTGGGCTTAAGCAATCCACACGCCCCAGCCTCCCAAAGTGCTGGGATGACAGGCTGAGCCACGGAGCCTGGCCACTTTAAGTAGCCA
>NW_007258187.1:197047-215500 GCF_000164805.1 Carlito syrichta | reverse complement strand
GACAGAGTGAGACTCCAACTCAAAAAAACAAAAAACAAAACAAAACAAAACAAAAGAAACAAAATCTGAGGGAAATGGTTAAATTCCTAGAAATACACAACCTTCCAAGATTGAAACAGGAAGAAATGGAAACCTTGAACAGACTATTAATGAGGCACAAAATTGAATCAGTAATAATTTTAAAAAGCCTACCAACCAAAAAGCCCAGGACTAGATGGATTCACAGTTGAATTCCATCAGATGTAAAAAAAAAAGCAAAAAATTAAGGAGGAAGGATTCCTCCCTAACTCATTCCATGAAACTAATATCATCCTGAAACCAAAATATGGCACAGATACAACAAAAAAGAAAACTACAGGCTCATATCCCTGATGAACATAGATACAAAAATCCTCAAGAAAATTCTAGCAAACCATAGGCAGCAGCACATCAAAAAGATTATTTACCAAGATCAAGTGAGCTTCATTCCTGGGATGCAAGGATGGTTCAACAACAAATAAATAAATGTGATTCACCACATAAACAGTATTAAAAACAAAAAAATATGATCTTCTCAATAGATACAGAAAAAGCATTCAATGAAATCCAATATCCTTTCATGATAAAAACCTGCAACCAATTAGGCATTGAAGGAACATGCCTCAAAATTATAACACCCATCTATGACAAACCCACAGCCAACATCATACTGAATGGGCAAAAGTTGGAAGTATTCTTCCTAAGAACTGAAACAAGACAAGAATGTCCACTCTCACCACACCTATTCAATGTAGTACTGGAAGTCCTAGTCAGAGCAAGCAGGCAGGAGAAAAAAATAAAAGGCATTTAAATAGGAAAAGAGAAATCCAAATTATCTCTCTTTGTGACAGTATGATTTTATACCTAGAAAACCTTAAAGATTCTGCCAAAATACTTCTAGACCTGATAAACAACTTCAGTAAAGTTTTGGGATACAAAATCAATGTATGAAAATCAGTAGCATTTCTATACACCAATAACATTCAAGCTGATAACTAAATCAAGAACTCAGTTCCATTTAGAATAGCCACACACATAAAGTAAAATATCTAGGCATAAATCTACCTGAGAAGGTGAAAGATCTTTATAAGGAGAACTATAAAATACTCTTGAAAGAAATCATAGATGACATAAATGAAAAACATTTCATGCCCATGGATTGGAAACATCAGTATCATTAAAATGTCATACTACCCATAGCAACCTGCAGATTTAACCTAATCTTTATCAAATTACCAGCACAATTTTTTGCATAATTAGAAAAAAATTCCATAACTCATATGGAACCAAAAAAGAGTTCAAATAGTCAAAGTAATCTTAAGCAAAAAGAACAACGCTGGAAGCATCACATTATTCAACTTCACACTATACTACAAAGCTACAGTAATAAAAAACAGCATAATAGTAGTACAAAAATAAACACATAGACCAATGGAACAGAACAGAGAACCCAGAAATAAAACCACATATCTACAACAAACTGATCTTTGACAAAGTTGACAAAAGTAAACAATGGGGAAACAAAACCCTATTCAATAAATAGTGCTGGGAAAACTGGCTAACCACATGTAGAAGAATGAAACTGGACCTCTACCTCTCATATAAAAAATGTAATTCAAAATGAATTAAAGACTTAAATGTGAGATCCCAAACTAGAAAAATCCCAGAAGAAAACCTAGGAAATACTCTTCTGGACACTGGTCTAGGAAAAGAATTTATGACTAAGTTCTTAAAAGCAAATGTAGCAAAATCAAAAATTGACAATTGGAAACTAGTTAAACTAAAGAGCTTCTGCACAGCAAAATAAATTATCAACAGAGCAAATAGTCTACAGAACAGGGGGAATTGTTTGCAAACTATTCATCCAACAAAGGACTGATATCCAGAATCTATAAGTAATTTAAACAAATCAATAAGTTAAAAAACCCCAAATAATCAAATTAAAAAGTGAACATGAACAGACACTTCTCAAAAGAAAACATACAAGCAGCCAAAAAAAAAAAAAATATGAAAAATGTTCCACATCACTAATCATCAGAGACAAGCAAATCAAAACCACAATGAGATACCATTTCACATGAGTACCAAATGGCAGTTATCAAAAAGTAAACAAAACAAAACAAAACAAAACAAAAAACAACATATATTGGCGAGGTTGCAGAGAAAGGAAATGCTCATACGCTGCTGGTGGGAATGTAAATAGTTTAACCCTGTGGAAAGTAGTTTGGAGATTTCTCAAAGAAGTAGAATTACCATTTGACCTGGCAATCCCATTACTGGATATATACCCAAAAGACCTACCAAAAAGACACTTGCACTCATATGTTTATTGTAGCACTATTCACAATATCAAAGACATTGAACCAACCTAGGTGCCCATCATTGGTGAATTAAATAAGGAACATGTGGTACATATACACCATAGACTACTACACAGCCATAAAAAAAATCACGTCCTATAGCAATATGGATATAACTGGAGGCCATTATTCTTAGCAAATTAACACAGAAACAGAAACTCAAAGTGGGAGCTAAACACTGGGTAGACATGGACATAAAGACGAGAACAACAGAGACTAAGGACTCCTAAATGAAGGAAGGGAGGAGGGGAACAAAGGTTGAAAAACTACCTATCAGGCACCATGTTCACTCTTGGGGTGATGGGTTCTCACCAAAACCTCACCATCATGCAATATACACAGGTAACGATCCTGCACACGTGCCCTCTGAATCTTAAATTTAAAAAAAGAAAAAAGATTAAGAAAAAGGTAAGTGACTTTTAAAATATGACTCCCAAAGAGGTGAAAAGATTAAATTGCTCTTAATTGCCAATGGAAGGCAGTGTTGTTCATTCAGTGGTTAAGATGGCAGCTTTTGGATGCAGACTGTCTGGTTCTCAATCCTGGCCCCTCAACTGATTCGCTAGGTGACCTGCACCATGTCTTTCTCAATTTCTCTGTGTTTCATTCCTCAGTCTGTAAGAATGGGGACTACGGAGTTAGTGTGGAGAATGAAAAAATGAATAATTAGAAAGTGCTAAAAATAGTGGCTAACACTTGACTCTAGAAGTTTCCACTTTTATCATCATTAAGAAGACCAAGTAGTCAAAATCTACTACCTAAAAAAAAGCCACAGGCCCAGGACATTTCGCAGACATATTCACTTCAACTTTTTTGGTTGCTGTTGTTTGTTTGTTTTTGAGTTGGAGTTTCACACTCATGGCCAACCCCAGTGTCAACCTGCTAGGCTCCGGCGATCTTTCCGCCTCAGCCTTCCAAGTAGCCGAACTACAGGCTTGTGCTACCACACCCAGCTAATTTTGTTTGTTTGTTTATTGTAGAGACGAGGTCTTGCCAAGTTGCCTGGGTTGGTCTTGAACCCGTGGGCTTAAGCAATCCACACGCCCCAGCCTCCCAAAGTGCTGGGATGACAGGCTGAGCCACGGAGCCTGGCCACTTTAAGTAGCCAGTTCCCATGACATAGTAATGGTTCCAGAACACAGGAACACACGGAATGCTTCTTCCACCCATTCTATATTGCCCGCACTGCCCCAGTGCAAACTGGATGGGAACAGTCCCAAAAGTAAAACTATAGGCCAGGTTCACTTATGAATATAGGAGCAAAATAAGATATAAGCAGCAGTATCCATCATGTATTAAAAGAATAAGAGACTGTGACCCAGTACGGTTTTTCCAGGAGTGCAAGAATAGTTTATTGTGAATAATTTTGTTAAAAGGTTGAATTATAATACCATACAATCATCGTTTTAATAGATGCTGAAAGTTATTTAATATAATTCAGCACAAAATTCTAATTGAAAAATCTTGGCAATCCAGGAATAGAAGAAAACATAATAAGATGAATGAAATTTTTATCAGAAATCTATAGTTAGGCCAGGCACGGTGGCTCAAGCCTGTAATCCCAGCACTTTGAGAGGCCGAGGGGAGAGGATTGCCTGAGCTCAGGGGTTCAAGATCAGCCTGGGCAACTTGGTGAGACTTTGTTTCTACAATAAATCAAAAAATAAGCTGGGTGTGGTAGTGCGAGCCTGTGGTTCCAGCTGCTTGGAAGACTGAAGCTGAAGGATCACCAGCACCCAGTAGGTGGACGCTGGGGTGGCCGTGAGCATGCCACGGCACTCAAGCCTGGGCACTCCAACTCAAAACAACAAAAAAAGGTTGTGTATAAAGTACATCTAATATGATTTTCCCTCCTTTTTTTCAACTAAGCTGTAGCCTGCAAAGAACAGAAACGTGGAAAAGGATTGAAGTAGAACAAGGAGAAATGTGTCTCTTCATGACTGAGGTATCGTTTCTCAGCTGCTGTTGAATAAAGACCCTCTATGGAGAAGGGCTGGATCATCTCGGAGAGAGCCACGTGTTGCTGCTTCATCTCTTTTCGCCCTGTGACATGCAGGTCTGGCGAGTCCTAGGGGGACGCTGGGACACCCAGAAGCCCGGAGATGGACCTGCATGCCTCAGGACAAAGGAGGCTGCAACCAAGACACGTGGAACTCCCAGAGAACAAGACAGTACAGCAGCAAAGACCCAGGGGTGGGAGCAGGAGCAGCCCCGTTGGATCACATCTGCTGTCATTCAAGATCAGAAGGGTGGTGACCTGTCGCCTTATCCAATCAGCTGATGCTAGTTCGGAAGATGCCCAATCAGAAAGGAGATTAAAGTGAGGTGGTGGCTTCCGGGTTCTGACAAGGCCTTTTGTTTTTTGGACCTGCGGAAGTGCCGAATCATCTCGGAAACAGTCTCCTGTCTTTGCTTCTTCCTTTTTCGCCCAGTGAGATGCAGGTCCGGAGAGTCAGTAAGGAAGACGCTGGGACACCCAGAAGCCGGGAGATGGTGTAACTTGATTAGATAATCTCACCTGAGAAGAAATGCCAGAGAAGTAGGAGGAAAAAGAAAAAATGGCTGCTTCTCAGGGGTTGTTATCATTCAAGGATGTGGCCACAGAATTCTCTCCAGAGGAGTGGGCATGCCTAAACTCCCCTCAGCGAATATTGTACAGGACTGTGATGTTAGAGAACCGTAGAAACCTGGTTTTTCTAGGACTTGCTGTCTCTAAGCCAGACCTTATTACGAGTCCGGAGCAAAGGAAAGAGCCCTGGGACGTGAAGAGACATGGCACATTAGTCAAACTGCCAGCTGTGACTTCTCATTACACCGAAGGCCTTTTGCCAGAGAAGAGCATAGAAGACTCACTTGCAAAGGTGCCAGTGGGAAAATATGTGATCCATACTGGAGAGAAACCCTACAAATGTGAAGAATGTGGCAAAGCCTCTCACATTCATTTGCTCCTTACTCAACATGCGATGATCCATACTGGAGAGAAACCCTACAAATGTGCAGAATGTGGCAAAGCCTTTCGCTCTCATTCACATCTTACTCAACATACAGTGATCCATACTGGAGTGAAACGCTACAAATGTGAAGAATGTGGCAAAGCTTTTCCTTCTCGTTCAAATCTTACTCAACATACACTGATCCATCCTGGAAAGAAATCCTACAAATGTGAAGAATGTGGCAAAAGCTTTTACTTTTGTTCACTCCTTACTCGACATACGATGATCCACACCGGAGAGAAGCCCTACAAATGTGAAGAATGTGGCAAAGCCTCTCACTCTGGTTCAAACCTTACTCAACATACAGTGATCCATACTGGAGTTAAACGCTACAAATGTCAGGAATGTGGCAAAGCCTTTCCCTCTTGTTCACATCTTACTCAACATACAGTGATCCATACTGGAAAGAAACCCTACAAATGTGAAGAATGTGGCAAAGCCTTTAACATTCATTCACTCCTTACTCGACATACAATGATCCATCCTGGAGAGAAACCCTACAAATGTGAAGAATGTGGCAAAGCCTTTAACATTCATTCACTCCTTACTCGACATACAATGATCCATCCTGGAGAGAAACCCTACAAATGTGAAGAATGTGGCAAAGCCTTTTGTTCTCAAGGAGAATTTGCTGGACATAAGACCATTCATACTGGACAGAAACCCTACAAATGTGCAGAATGTGGCAAAGCCTTTCACTCTCGTTCACATCTTACTCGGCATACAGTGATCCACACTGGAGAAAAACCCTACAAATGTGAAGAATGTGGCAAAGCCTTTCGCTGTTGTTCAAACCTTACTCAACATACAATGATCCACACTGGAGAGAAACCCTATAAATGTGCAGAATGTGGCAAAGCCTTTCCCTCTCGAGGAGGATTTTCTGGCCATAAGACCATCCATACTGGGGAGAAACCCTAGAGATGTGAAGAATGTGGCAAAGGCTTTCGCTCTTGAGGAGGATTTGCTGACCATAAGACCATCCATACTGGAGTGAAACCCTACAAATGTGCAGAATGTGGCAAAGGCTTTACTGAGTACTCGAAGCTTATTGAACATCAGAATATCCATACTGGAGAGAAACCTTACAAATGTGAGGAATGTGGCAAGGCCTTTCACTCTCACTCTGGATTTTCTCTACATAAGACCATGCATACTGGGGAGAAATCCTACAAATGTGAAGAATGTGGCAAAGCCTTTTACTCCCATTCAAAGCTTGCTGGATATATCAAAGTGCATTCTGGAGAGAAACCCTACAAATGTCAAGAACGTGGCAAAGCCTTTCACTCTCACTATGGATTTGCTTTACATAAGACCATCCATACTGGGGAAAAAAACCTACAAATGTGAAGATGTGGCAAGGCCTCTCACTCTCATGTAGGGTTTGCTAGACATAAGACCATGTGTGCTAGGGAGAAATCCTACAGATATGAAGAATGTGGCCAAGTCTTTTGCTCCCATTCAATGCTTGCTGGACATATCAAGATGCATACTGAGGAGAAACCATAAGTGTGAAGAATGTGGAAATGCCTTTTGCTCTCACAATGGATTTGCTGGACATAAGACACCATACTGGAGAGAAACCCTACAAATGTGAAATATATTGAAAAACTTTTCACTCTCATTCACTACTTGCTCAACATGGCAAGATCCATACTATTGAGAAACCCTACAAATATGAAAAGTGTGGCACAGCTTTTTGTACTCATGGAGGATTTGCTGGACATAAGACCATCGATACTGGAGAGAAACTGTACAAATGTGAAGAGTGTGGCAAAGCCTTTCACTCTATTAAGGATTTGCTGGACATAAGACCATCCATACGGGGGAGAAATCCTACAAGTGTAAAGAATATGGCAAAACCTTTCACTCTCACAATGGATTTGCTGGACATATGACCATCCATGCTGGAGAAAAACACTACAAATGTGAAATATGTGGAAAAGCTTTTCACTCTCATTCACTGCTTGCTTGACGTGTCAAGATCCATACTGTTGAGAAACCTTACAAATGTGAAAAGTGTGGCAAAGCTTTTCACACTCATAAAGGATTTCCTGGACACAAGACCATCCATAGTGGAGAGAAATCCTACAAACATGACGAATGTGGCAAAGCCTTTTGCTCTCAAATGATTTGCTATACATATGAGGCACCATACTGGAGAGAAACTACAAATGTGAAGAATGTGGCAAACTCTTTTGCTCTCATAAAGTATTTACTGAACATAAGTCCGCTGATACTGGAGAAAAACCCTACAAATGTGAAGAATGTGACATAGCCATTCACTCTCACAACGGATTTGCTGGAGAGAAACTCTACAAATATGAAAACATGGTAAGCCCATTGCTCTCATATACAAGTAGCTGGACATATGAGAATCCATACTGAGATGAAACTATATAAATGAGAGGAATGAGATAAAGCCTTTAGCTCTCATTCAATATTTGGTTGACACATGAGCATCTATATTTAGGGATTCCCTACAGATGGGCAGAATGGGGTAAACCTTTTCACTGTTATTCCAAGTTTTCTCAACATCAGACAATTTATACTCTAAATTTTCAGTATCTCTAATGACTGGAAAATCATATATCTAGTTATAAACAATAGAGACATGGTGAGAAATTTACAGATGTAAAGAGTACTGTTATTTTCTCAAACCACAGATCTTTTGAATGTACAAATGTAAAACATGTCTAAAGACATTAACCAGCAAAAACTTTATTTGACATTAGACTGTGCATTGTAGAGAATCTACAAATTTAAAGAATGTGGACTGGCCTTTGTTCAAAATATATGCCATTGGAAATACTAGGGTATTCGGACTGAAAACTTTACAGATGCAATTTATATGGAAGTTTATTTACTGAAAGGTCAAGTTGAAATAAATATCAAATATTGAGTGGCATTAGCAGATGGTTTTTTTGTTTGTTTTTTAGGAAAGCATAAGTATATTCTCTGTATAATTTTGGTTTTACATTGACAGAATATGAGGATATTTCAAAAAGCAAACAATATTGCTGTCACTCAACTCACATGATGCTATGCCTTCATTCATAGTGTTTATGTAAAGGCACGGGGTCAGTTGTTGGTACTTTAGAGCTATGAAATGTCCTTGTGTAGTAGGTTATCAGCACTTATCTCATGTTTTTCATGGAGGATGAAGAACACTGATATGTAATCTCCTTTAAAAGATCGAAGTGAAGAGGTTTTTTGTGGCTCACATTAAGCTTTATTGTAAGTTCGGAATGAGGTGAGTGCGCAGGATAACATTTTTCTTTGGAAATAAATGACAAAGAATCATAAAAAAAAAGACCCTCTATGTTGAAAAAAAAAGGAAATCTATATTTAGATTGTGTGACTTGGTAATAAAACATTAGGATCATTCCATACAAAGATGGAAACAAGATTAGGATGCTAATTCATATTTTAGCCTAGGAACTAAAATTAAATATAAAATGAGGTATTAAGATTGCTATAAAATAATTTAAATTTCACATAAACAATTCAGGTATGTAAAATGATGGAGTATTACACCAAAGAAGTTCAGTAAGATGGCCAAACAAAATATCAACATTATGAAACATTCTTCTACCCTTATAATAATAACTTAGATTATATAGTGGAAAAAGGCCCATTTATAATAAAATAAACCCAAACATGTACAAGTCCTATATGATATACCATGTTTATGTATTGAAAGGCTTATCATAAAGGTGTTAAATCTCCCCACTGATAACTAAATTCATTGCAATACAATCAAAGTCGAATAGAATTTTAAAAATAGAAGTTGGCAAGTAGATTCTAGAGCTCACCTAGAAAATATGATACCTGTACATGAAAATTCCTAAGATATTTATGAAAAATGAGAGAAGGCCTAACCATCTAGATAGCAAATAAAGCTATGAACAATCACATATTTATATGGAAATTTTGTTTACAGTAAAGGTGGCATTTAAAATCAAGAGGAAAAGAGGAACAAATTAATATTTTTTGACAGAATATCAAATAGAAGAATAAATATTGATTTTGATTGCCTGTAATACAAAATAAGTAAATGTATAGCATCTTGATGAATTAAAAAACTAATAATAAAATTACTTATAAATTTTGGAATAAAATGTAGCAAAATATTTTTAAGTTTCCCCAAATAAAACAGGAGACTAAGGAAGCATAAAGATGAATTGTGATAAATTTGACTTTGTAAGAGTAAAAAAACTGTGAAAGAACAGCATCAACAATATTAAAATATATGAGAAAATATCTGAAACACATTTAACAGAATAAGGATTCATTTCCATGACAAAAAAAGAACCCTTAAAAACCCATAAGAAATAGACAAACAACCACAGGAAAATGGGCAAATGATATCACAAATAATTTATAAAAGAAACACAAAAGATTAGTAAACATTTGAAAAAATACTGTCTTCGCTCAGGCTGCCATAGCAAAATACCATAGATTGGGTGGCTTAAACAGCAGAAATTAATTTTCTCACAGTACTGTAGACTGGAAGTGTGAGATCAGAGTGCCAGCATGGTCAGGTTCTGATGAGGGCTGTCTTTTTGACTGGCAGATGGCTGCCTTCTTGCTATATCCTCAAATGGCAGGGAGAGTGAGAGTGGGAGAGAGGGAGAGGAAGAGGGAGAGGGAGAGAGAGAGAGAGAGAGAGAGAGAGGAGAGAGGAGAGAGGAGAGAGGAGAGAGGAGAAAGAGAGAGAGAGAGAGAGAGAGAGCGAGAGAGCGCGTGTGCGCTCTGGTGTCCCTTCTTATAAGGTCACTAATCCTGAGGGCTTCACTCACATGATCTCATGTAACCCTAATTATCCTAACATCCTAAAAGCCTCATCTCCAAATATTGTCACATCGAGGGTCAGGATTTTAACATATGAATTTGAAACAAATGGGAATTAAAGCAATAATGAACCATCATTTCTTAGCCATCAAATTGGCAAAAATTCATAGAATTGATGACATTGCATCTTGGCAAGAAGACAAGAAATGACCCTCTCAAATACTGGAGTTGGGAGTGTGACTTGATGTAGTCTTTGTGCAGGTCATCATGATATTAGCCATCAAGATATATAATGCTCTTACCCCTTCAATCTGGGATTCTATTTCTTGGAGTCTATTAGAGTAATACTTGCATACATGCACAGAGAAGCACGCTCACAAGTGTTCTTTGCAGCATTGTTTGTGACAGTCAAAAGATAGGAATAATCTAAATAAATAGCCATCAACAGGAGGATGCCAATAGTAAACTTCCCAACTTTTGATGTGACCCATTAGGCAGTTATTTAAAAGAAGGAGATAGCCAGGCATGGTGGCTCACACCTGTAATACCAGCACTTTGGGAAGCCAAAATAAGAGAATTGCTTGAGTCCAGGAGTTCAAGACCAGCCTAGGCAATAGAGTGAGACCCCATCTCTACAAAAAATAAAAATAGCTGAGCATGGTGGCATGTACCTGTAGTCACAACGACTAGAGAGACTGAGGTGGAAGGATTGCCTGAACCCAGGAGGTTGAGGCTGAGGTGTACAGTGATTGTGCCACTGCACTCTAGCCTGGATGACAGAGTGACACTCCGATTCAAAATACAAACAAGTATACACACAGAAAATAAAAAGAGGGAGAGAAAGTCAAGGTAGAAGTTATCCTTTTTGAGGTCTTCAGGGATGCCAGAAATGGTCTGTGTCTTTTTTCAGGTGCTGGTTCCATAAGTGTGCCGCTTGTGAAAGTTCATTGGTATACACATATGATGTGCACCTTTATGAATTTTAACAAATGTTTTAAATAAGGGAGATCCAGTGTACTGTTGATTTAAATGACTCTCAGATTCTCAAGCTCTTTACCTAAATTAGGAATCTGGTATTATTATGGGTTCTTGGAGAGTATGTCTTGGGCAGGGAGAAGTATTGCTTTTTCTCTTTTAACCTATCCACCTGTGAGAAAAGAACAACAATACCAATAATTTCCTTCTGACTTAAAAAAGTTCAAAAACAAGTCTACCTTCTAGAACATAAGAATATCAATTTAAGTATTGTTACATGGGTGACACATTATTCAGCATGCAACTCATCAGAATTGAAGACTTAGAAGAGGTAAATATTTACAATCATAGAACATGGTAACAATACATGTCTTAAAGTTTATTAAGTTCTCTGGGATTAGAAATAAAATTTGCTAGAGCAATTCATTGTGTGGAACAGAATCTGCTAATTTGCAGTTGTATACCCTGTTGAGATTCTCCCTTTTATTCTGCTCATATTTCTTTCACTAGCAAGAAGATGGGCCCACAGGTTCATGGCCATGTGTTAGAATCCCATGAATTATCACTGAGGGAGAAAAGGCGTGCTGAGAAACTGGGAATTTACCCTATGGACTAGAAAAGGACAGAGAAGCCGGGCTTGGTGGCTCAGCCTGTAATCCCGCGCCTTGGGAGGCTGAGGTGAGTGGATTGCCTGAGTCCACAGGTTCGAGACCCACCTGGGCAACTTGGCAAGACCTCATCTCTACAATAAATCAAAAAATTAGCCGGGCGTGGAAGCACACGCCTGTACTTCCAGCTACTTGGAAGGCTGAGGCGGAAGGATCACCGGAGCCCAACAGGTCGAGGCTGCGGTGGCCGGGAGCGCCCGGCCACTGCACTCCAGTCTGGGCGACAGAGTGAGACTCCAACTCAAAAAAAAAAAAAAAAAAAAGAAAAGGACAGAGAGAGATTATTTGCAAGTCAAATACAAGGCATTTGATGTTGAAGATCTCTAGTATAAATGGGAAAAGATCTTCAAGGCCTAGTGGTAAGTAGGCACAAAATGTAATATTAATGTATATGAAAACATATACACATAGAAATGCATAGAAAGGTAAACAGAAAGAGGCTGACAAAATATTGATGGCAAATAGTTTTGAGAGGAGAAAATGGCACTAGGAGAAAAGTGAGCACCTCTTCTCTTTCATCCCCTTGGTATCACATGATTTTTTTATGACAATGTATTTGTGTGAAAGTTGTACAAGTAAAAGTTCTTAAGTAAATAAATAAATAAGCAAACAGATGTAAAGATCCAAGGAAGATAGAGAATTGAAAAACTGTCCAGCCTGTTTGACCATGTAAGATATTCTCTTGAGAGCAGTTACATAATTTTTGGAGAGTTTGGGAACAGTTGGTGAAAGGGCATATAGTCAACCGAGAAAGTAAAACAAACAGAAGAGGAAGAACAAGGAGGAGAAGGAAGAAGATAGGAAGGTTAGAAAATAGAGGAGGATAGGAAGAAAAAGAAGGATAAAAAGAAGAAAAAAATCTAAAGAAGTGCACGTAGATACGTTGCTTTTTTTAGATTAGAAAATATTGTTTATTTAAAAACTAAATTAGAAAGAGAGAGAGAGAGAGAAAGAAGAGATTCACCTCCTCAAGGTAGGGAAGCAGGGGCCAAAACTTAAGAAAACATGACCTGGCTATAGCTCAAAGAGCATGTGGCCACGCCATAGCTTAGCGTGGCAATGGCCTGCTGCTGAGTTTTAAAAAATTAGTTGAAAAAGAGGATGGGATCATCATCAACTATTGGGCCCCGTAGTGGAGTATACTTATACAGGCGTAATGAAATGTACATGCTGTACATTGAATGAAAAATTATGATCTCATTCTGTGGGACTTAGCGAGGAGAGAGGCGGAGGATAAGAGGGCTAAATTCATATGTCTCATTATGGTTGTTCAACTGACGATATTTCAAGAGTCTAGAATGTCAATTTTTGTTTTGTTTTGTATTTACATGGTGGTAAACACCAGCTGATGCCTGAGAGTGAAATACAGGCTGGGAGAAAGTTGAGGAGCTGAAGTAGAGAAGACTGGCTGAATTTCCAAGTATTACAGCACAGTGTGACTCTTTTGGTTCTGGCTGTTTATGTTGACATGGGCCAACCTGACTTGACAAGGCTTTGCAACTGAATGTGATAGGTTCAGCTTGGGCTGGTCTGGGGAGGGTCAGGGGTGGCTGACCCTCTAGACACACTAACATGACAGACAACCAAGCATAATTCCTTCTCCAGACACACCCATAACACGGAGCACTGTCCCACAAATACATGTAAGCTGTGCAGACACCTAGGACCACAGAGGAGACAGACACTCTCATCATAATTAAAGTAGCCTAGAACCTTTATTGTTTCCTTCTCTTATTACCACCTATAAATCTCCTAACAACATGAATGTCTCTGTTGGGCATGAACTTCAAGCTGTAATCCCATATGTGCAAGAAACGTAACTTTATTTTTCTGCATCTGCACTGATTAGGGTACATCGGACTGTGAAAACAGGTAGACTAACATGTCAAGTCTCAACATGACTGGGTTTTTTTGTTTGTTTTTTGAGTTGGAGTCTCAGACTGTCCTGGGTTTAGGTGATCCTTTCACCTTGGCCTCCCAAGTAGCTGGGACCATAGGTGCAAGCCACTATGCCTGGCTAATTTTTTGATTTTTTTTTTTTTTTTATAGAGACGAGGTCTCACTGTGTTGCTCAGGCTGGTCTCAAAGTCCTGGGCTCAAGTAATTCTCCTGCCTTGATCTACCAGAGTGCTGGGATTATAGGTGTGAGTCACCAAGCTTGGCCTCAGCATGATAGTTTATTTTCTGCTCAACCATTTGAGGCAATTGGGGGAAGGGAAACTGTTCCTAGAATGATTCAGGGTCCCAGGATGATGGGGCTCTGCCATCTCTACAACATGTGGTCTTTAAAGTCACACGGGTATCACTTGCCAGGGGAGGAAGAGAATAGAGAAGTAACCACGGGAGATATTGAAAAGTCAGTCTTGTTTGTGGCACACATCCTTTCTGCTCATGCTTCACAGGACCAAAGAAAATTTCATGGTCACCCAGGCGGACCTGTGAAATGTGGCTGATCAGGGATCCCAGGAAGAAGAGGTGATATGCTTTTGGGGAAGAGTGGACAGTGTCTTCCCCAGGAGCTCCACTTAATTTCTACCAATAATCTCCATCTTCCTGGTGGTGGAAAGTTAATTCTACTAAATATAGGGTTTCTGGGTCTGAATTTGGGGTTGTCCATGAAGCTAGGGCACCAGAAGTACCTCTCAAGGTTTGTTTTCCATGGTGTCAGTCTAGATCGCATTTTTATTCACCCTGGATGGCTGCCTGGGTATGTCTTATTTTCTTCTGTTATCTCTCCACCTGGAATTTGGGATTCCTATGGAACCCACCTCTTTCTCACCGAACTGGGACATGGCCTATCCTACATGGCTGTTGGAGGCTATTTCTTCCTATATCTTTAGACAATGTAGCATATTTTCTTTGAGATTTTGGGTCTCTCTAGACCCTGAAGAGGGAATACTGGTAACATCTGGAGTCTTTGACACCCCCTTTCCTGAGTTACAGGATACAAGGACTTCCTTATGGCTTTACTAGCATAGAATCTCTCTGTACTTCCCCTCTCTCACTAATGGGAAACCATTTACCTTTCTGGATTGGGGAAGAGGTAGTCTTCATCAGCTATTCTGTCAAATCTATTTGCATATCTTGAAGTCTTTCCATTCTTCCCCTAAGAGTTTGACTTTTGAATCTCAACAGCTGGAAGAAGTTTTCATTTTTCTATCCCTTCTCTGAGACATTAGAAGCCTAGCATCCCAGCTCGAATGGGAAAACACCTAGGGAACAAACACCAATTCAGATTACTAAATATCACCCCCACATTGGCAATTATTATGCCCGCTTTACAGATAAAGAAATCAGGCTCAAGAAAAGTATCTTGTTGAAGGGTATACATATAGTTTTAAGTGGCAGAAGTAATTTTTTAACCCACATCTGCCTGATTTCCATGTCCCTGGGCATTACCATTAGGACATTCTGATTTTCACACAGTCTAGGAAGCACACAGTCCAAATGAAACACAAATACTGACCCAGAAAACATGCATATGTGTGCACACACACACCACACATACACACACTACACACCACACACACACACACATACAACACACCACACACACACACGAGAAATCAGAGCATTCCATTCCACTTTAATGGTTTAAACAAATATTTCTCTGAAAGAGCAGCCCAGTGTCAAGGAGTTAAGAGGATCTAGGGTATGAAGAATGAACTCCTGTGGAAGATGAAGACAGCTCTGGAGGCCGAGTGAGTTGAAGTAGTACTGGCAGGTGGTCTGGGTGTTGCTGGGCTGGTGGGTTGCTTGAATGTTGAGTTTCTTAGGTGGCAGTTCCTTTGTTGTTGAGTTTCTTGGCTTGGGGATGTCTCAGTCATTAAGTTTCTTTCATGATGGCTGATTTGGCTGGTCAATATTTTGGTGGGTGGTTCAGCTGGGGAGCGGGTTCCTGGGCTGCTCTGCCTGGCCTTCACAAAAACAGGACACAAAAGTAAATGAGGCCTAAACCAAAGAGTATGCCCAATACGCTCAGCCAGCCAGTTCTGCCCGAGTTGACATAAGCCTCTTCCCATTCGCTGTTCTCATTGGCCGCCGTGGTCTGTGGGGGTGGAACCAGAGATGTGGGTTTCTGAGTTCTGCTACCCTTAGGAGAAGGCTTGGAGACCCGTGGTCCCTGAGGGAAAGCCTCTACTCAGGTCCCAGGACAGGAGCAGATGCATGGGACCCAGAGAAGGCAGAATGGGTTATGGTTAGGACATTCTGATTGTTCAGGGCATTGTCTTACCTGGCGACTGTAGTAGACAGCTGCGAGTCCCAAGGGAAAGAACAAAATCACAGCACAGCTGGATAAACATATGTAACTTGGGGCGTAAAACGCCAGTTCTTCAGGCGTCTGTTTAGATGCTCCTGGGGCAGCTGGGGCAGCTGGGGCAGCTGGGGCAGCTGGGGCACCTGGGGCACCTGGGGCAGCTGGGGCAGCTGGAGCCTCTGGGGCAGCCGGGGCACCTGGGGCAGTTGGAGCTCCTGGGGCAGCCGCGGCAGCCGGTGCAGCCGGTGCAGCTGGGGCAACCGGAGCAGCTGGGGCAGCCGGGGCAGCCGACATATCTGGAGTGGCAGGTTCAGATCTTTATACTCCAAGACGGACTCTGAATGTTTGGCCTCCGTGGCTCCCCTTGGCTGTATCCAGAATCCCAAGACTCAGACTGTCAAAGGCTGGTCACAATAGAGAAACCAGCACCTCGAGTCCTGATTGGCTGCCTACAAAAGGGGGCGTGGTCCCGCTGTGGGCTATTCCGGAGCTCCGAGCCCGGAGCCAGGCTCCACCCCCCTATCGGGACATAGACTCCACCCACTCTGCTAGGGATTGGTTGGAAGTCAGTTCCTGCAGACCCCTGTCTGCAGACCAGGCTGGCCGGCGCACCCATGTCTCTCAGGAGCTGCGGGGTGGGGGGCGAGGTCGGGGAGTAGATAAGCCAAGGTAGGAAAACTAGGACATTTATGGAGGGCAGAAAAATGAGTAATGTCAGAAATGGATTATAAAGTGTGGGAATTTTTAGACTATACTGACATAAAGAAAACAAAAAACAGGTGAAACGGGAAAGCCCTTTTCTTAAAGTAGAATGCAACCTTACTGTCTAGATGGACTAGGAAATCACTATTGTGGTAGGCAAAATTCTGAGATGAGCCCACTATTTCAACTAGTGTACACACATCTTCTAGTTATTAAGTCCAGTACTAGTATGTATGCTTCTGTGAAGGGATTGTACAGGTGTAGTTAAAGTCTCAGCTGTGTTTCAAGTCAGCAAGAATATGATTGGTGGGCCTAGCCTAATCAGGTGAGTTCTTCAAAGGGACTGAGTTTTGCTGGCAAGAGGTTTAAGATGCGAGATGATTGAATGAAAGGGAGACCCTCCATTGCTGGCTTGGTTTCTGCCAGGTCAGACCTTGTTAGCTGATAGATTTTTAAAATTACTGTAGATATTATTAAAATTATTCTGGGATGCAGTTGGATCCTTTTGGGTCTTGTTTTTCATGGTTGTTAGATGAGACCGCTACTGAGAGATAAATATTCACCACTACTGAGGCAAGACTTTTTTTTGAAGTGGAGTCTCACTCTGTTGCCCAGACTGGAGTGCAGTGGCACACTCACAGCCACCCCAGTGTCAACCTGCTGGGCTCCGTGATCCTTATGCCCCAGCCTTTCAAGTACCCGGATCTACAGGCACGCGCTACCATGCCTGGCTAATTTTTTGATGTATTGTAGAGATGAGGGCTCGCCAAGTTGCCAGGGCTGGTCTCGAAGCCGCGGGCTCAGGCAGTCCACTCGCCTCGGCCTCCCAACGTGCTGGAATTACAGCCTGGGCCACCGAACCTGGCCAAGGCGAGACTTTTAAAAGAAAAAAAGGGACATGTTTAAGAGCGATCACAGGTATCTTAAGGGAAAGGACACAGGCTTGTTGTGATTAGTCTATTTTCTTTTTTATTGTTAAACATTTTTTATTTTAAAATTGTGGGGTACAGTTAAGGGTTAGAGATTAGTCTGCTTTCTAAGTTAAGATTTGTGGGCTATGTGGGGTATAATAAGCTATTCATCACAAGTTTTAATTCTTACCATTTTACTCCTAAATCTACTTGTGTCTCGAGAAACTTTTGAGATAATAGTAAGAGTTACTGTTTAATTAAGTTTTCTCTCAGAGTGTCATATCTCAGTGTCTTCGGTAACTTCCTATTGTCTTTGTTTATGGTCTTTCTGATTGACTGTGTCAGCCATGTCTTATTCCAAGGTAGGTTTTAGTGTGTCTGCACAGTGTAGGTATTGGTCAAGAGAGTTATGTTCTGATAAGACAGTGTCTAGTGTCTGATCATCTGGTTTCCTAATTATCTAAGCTATGTCTGTCTATAAAAAACTCATCAGCCAGGCTTGGTGGCTCAGCCTGTAATCCCAGCACTTTGGGAGGCCGCGGCGAGTGGATTTCCTGAGCCCGTGGGTTTGAGACCAGCCGGGGCAACTTGGCGAGACCTCATCTCTACAGTAAAATAAAAAATAGCTGGGCGTGGTAGCACGCGTCTGTAGTTCCGGCTATTGGGAAGACTGAGGCAGAAGGATCATCGGAGCCCAGCAGGTCGACGCTGGGGTGGCGGTGAGCGTGCGTGCCACTGCACTCCAGCCTGGGTGAAGGAGTGAGACTCCAACTC
>NW_007258187.1:180579-197027 GCF_000164805.1 Carlito syrichta | reverse complement strand
TCCAACTCAAAAAAAAAAAAAAAAAACAGAAAAATTCATCTATTGGCCTGGCATGGTGGCTCACACCTATAATCTCAGCATGTTGGGAGGCTGAGGTGAGAGGACTGCCTGAGCCCATGGGTTTGAGACCAGCCTGGGCAACTTGGTGAGACCTCATCTCCACAATAAATAGAAAAATTAGCCAGGTATGGTGGCGTGCGCTTGTAGTTCCATCTACTCGGAAGGTTGAGGCAGAAGGATCTCCTGAGCTCAGCAGGTTGAGGTTGCGGTGGCTGTGAGCCTAGGCAACAGAGTGAGACTCCAACTCAAAAAAAAAAAAAAAAAAAAAAAAGAAACCTCATCTATTTATATCTAAGCTATGTTAGCTGACGTCTTAATTTTCCCTCACAATATTTCGATTCTATAATCAAATGGAATGCTGAAGGAGGTAAGTCTATCTTCTATCACTTCTTCAAAGCTGACTAGGGACAGAGGCCCTCCCAGCCAAGGGTCAAAAATCTTTTTCTAATCTAACACATCCAGATTGGTCTCAATGATGGCATCAATGGTAGGCACTGGTTGGAATCTTTGTATGATCATATATGGACATGAAGTTGTTTGATTCTGGGAGAAACAAATTTAACCAGGCAGTTAAAGAGACATGGACTGAAAATCAACAGTGATATAGCATCACAGTAGGTCTAATAAAAGAAGAAATAACTCAAGTACAGGAAGGCAGAGAGCTCTTACTGGTGTCTCAAATAGATTCTGTGGGATGGGTTCCTTTTCCATAACCACAGAGCCACATAGTCTTATTGTAAATTTTCTTCAACTTGCCTAGTAGCATTTACATAAGTATAAGAAGTCCCTAGGAGTTTCACGTATGAACAGCTAAGTTGGTGACTGTGAAAGAGAAAAACTGAGTCAAAAGTTGAGTAGTAAATGAGAACAAAGAATAGTATCCTACTTGTGCCAGTCCCATTTAAACAGTCGTGTCTCATTTTCGAAGGTGATATTATAGGTGGGCTGGATTTTTATAGATGGTGTAAAAAAACATCTTTAATAAGAGATTTTTTTATGGAGACAAAAGAAAAACAAAGGTTGATATCTGGAGTAATTTATAAACTAGCTTTTAGAATCTCTGGTGTATCCTCAGATTATAGTGACAATCTGACAGATTGTTTTGGACTGAAGTTTGAACCAGACATTCAAGTGAACTTTTTGTGAAGTCTTTATACCAGTAGGCAGGTTGGAGGTTGTTTTAGTTTATAAAGCTTTAAGAAAAGTATCGTTTTCAGCAGGGCTTGGTGGCTCAGCCTGTAATCCCAGCACTTTGGGAGGCTGAGGCGAGTGGATTTCCTGAGCCTGCGAGTTCGAGACCAGCCTGGAGAACTTGGTGAGACCTTGTCTCTACAATAAAATAAAAAATTAGCTGGCCATGGTAGTGCGCACCTTTTGTTCTGGCTACTTGGAACACTGAGGCGGAAGGCTCGCCAGAGCTCAGTAGGTCGACACTGAGGTGGCCGTGAGTGTGCCACTGCACTCCAACCTGGGCGTCGGAGTGAGACTCCAACTCAAAAAAAAAGTATTGTTTTAATTTTTATTAATTCCAAATCAGAAAATCTGAAGAAAAATTTGAAGATGTTAGTCTGAATGTTTGTATCCAGGAAATAATTCAGAATGTAGTTTAAATTGTAGAAAATAATAAAAACTTAAAAATAGCAGGCAATAGAAATTAATCGATTTAGATAAAGTTTTTAAAGTAATTTCATGGTACATAATTTCTGTCCATGGTGTTAAGAGATAAGGGGGCAAAAAACTCCAGGTTTGTTGCTATGTAGATGAAGTTTTACACGTGGCTGACTTTAAAGAGGTCTTATAAGTTTCTTGGAGCTGGGAGTCTCTAAGAGACCATGTAGGACTGTAAAATATTTTTATTTTCTTCTTTATTTATTGTATGATATTATGTCAGAGTCAGGCTGCAAAACAAATTTTAATATATAGAGTAATAAAACTGCTTCTGGAGAGTCCTTATCAGGCATGACCCCCAAGTCTCTTTGTTAGATATTTGGATAAGAGAAAAAAAAGAGGGCAAATTTAGTCCTCAGTTCCCTTTATTGGTCAAATATCCCTCTTTAGAATGAATAAAATAACTAATAAACAGTAAGAGATCTCATGTTGTCAGGAAGGCTTATTCCTAAGGGTTGTCTATTTTGTTTATCTGGCGAGGTCCCACAGTGCTAGCAGGCATATTCCTAGAATTGTCTATTTGGTGACAATAGTTTCTACATCAGTGATGTTGGATTACGGGGGAGGACTTGGTTTCACCTGATATTATAGCCAATTGTTTAAGGGTGAGAAGGAGTCAGACCTAGAGTTCAGTCTGAAAAAACACCTTGGATTAGATTGAAATTGTGAGCTATTATGACCTGGGCCCTTGATTTTGTCATTTTCCTTTTCTTGTGTCTGACGTAGTTTTTATGAGACATGGAATGATAACATAGTGATGGTGTAAAGATGAGAGTTATTTCAGGGTTCGCAAGGACTGGACTGGTCTGATGTCCCTGGAGGATGCCTGTCTTAGTTGTTGTTCTGGAAACTGGCTAGATCTCAGGTGTTTTCTTAAATCACAGCCAGGTGTCAGTGGCTGGTTTGGAAGTCTGGGTGTGGTCAGGGGCTCATTTTAGTTTGTGAGATGTGAATCCAAGGCACGACTCTCTTTAATTTGGTAGCACAAGAGTTAGTTAAAAGTATTTGGTAAAGTGCTATATAAATTGTTTTTTTCTGAAAGGGATTAAAGTAAGATAATAATTGTGAATAACAAAAGTCTTAAGATAGTCATTGTTAAAGGCACAATTAAGAAAATTTGGTTCTTTTGTGGCATATAACACTTTATCATAATAATTATTACTACTGCTAACATATTGAGCCATATTAGAATTATAGGAATGTCATATAATTTTGGAACACTTACCAGTAACACACATACGTATAACCCAAAGAAAATTAAACTTCTTTTCATACTTGACAATGTTTCCTTTATGTATCAAATAAGGATACGTATCAAATCAGCCACTGTTTCTCTTGGTCTTCAGGGAAACCTAATATCTAAAATTAGTGAGGTCAAAGAGACTGAATTTAGAACCTTAAATTTTGATTTACAAAAATCTGTCAAATATCAAAGATTTAAAACGTTTGTTATTGTAACACAGGATCACAGATGATTAGAAATTAAGTCATTAATTTAGCCAAAAGGATAATTTAAAGATTTTGAAAAGTAAAAACCTTTGATAGAGGAAATTCATTTTCCTAAATAATAAGAACTAAGAAAGACAGTGTAAGGGCAACTGAATCTGTCTCACTCCTCTATTCCCACCCCTCCCCCCAGCTTACTCAAAAAGTAAAGATCTTTTTGTTATCTCCTGAAATTATAAGAAAACCTTGTTCAAAAGAGAAAGCCACATTTTATCTTTGTATTGGGGTTCTATTAACATTAAAGTAAACTTTAATAAAATCTTATAAATAGCTCTATTAAGTTTAATCAATTTGAGCACAGGTAAGATATTTATAAACTTATTATAACCTTTGTAATTTTTTTTTTTGAGTTGGAGTCTCACTCTTATCACCCAGGCTAGAATGTGATGGCACGTTCATGGCCACCGCAGCTTTGACCTGCTGGGCTTAGGTGATCCTTCCACCTTAGCCTTCCAAGTAGCTGGAACTACAGATGCATGCCACCATGCCCGGCTAATTTTTGTTATTTATTGTAGAGATGAAGTCTCACCAAGTTGCCCAGTCTTCTCGCCTCAACCTCCCAAAATGCTGGGATTACAGACTGATTCACCATACCCGGCTACCTTTGTAATTTTTTATTATAGACCAGACCAATGCTCTAAGGAAGTCCTGTTATTCTGACACAGGGGTTTAAATGTTGACCTCGTATAGGTTTGTTTTTTATATTAATGTTTAATTTGTAGACAACACTGAATTAATTTTATCTCTTAAAATCAATCCTTATAATTTCACCTCTTCTGTGATAGCTCCTGGGCATAGAGAGATTGAATAATTTTATTTTTTTTGTCCTGTGTTTCATTAAGGTAGTTTATTTTGATTATCACCTTTTTCTGGGCCTGAAGATGAGGCGAGACAGGTGTGATTTAGCAAGACTCACTACTGTCTTTTTTTGGTCCCAGGAACCAAACCCTGTAATTTAACAGAATAATGGTTAGTTAATCGAACATTTATTAAAGATGTGAAAGGCTTAGAACATTTTATTAAAGTAAAATCATGAATTATTATAAAATAATAGTTACTTATTTAATCAGGATGGCAATTAAAACTTTAAAAGTATATCAAAAGTTACATAGATGCAAGAACTTTAATTTTTTTAAAGCTCAATTTTTCTAAGTATTCAAAAATCTAACAAAGACAACATAGGAATTATTTTGATGAAACACAAAATCTTTGTTTTTTAGACCAGTAACCAAAAAGGAAAAGAAAAACCCTCTGTAGTATTATTATTTCTCTTTATGGGAAATCCATTTGAATAACCTAGAAGTCAAACCTGTTGAAAAAAGATATTTGACTCAGACACAGGAAGATTCATCTATCTAGGGTCATGTGTGAACATCATACTGTAGAAGAACCAATGCATCAATACTAAGTAGGGGAATGCATGACTATTAGGAACATCATAAGTTTATTGACTACATTGAAAAATTTAAACATATTAAGAAAGGCCAAGAGTACAGTATTAATTTATATTGGAGGAAAACATTGTTTATCTAGTCCTTCAAAATAAAATATTTTAACATTAGTTCACAGCTACAGTTAGAACTGGCAGGAGAACAAAAAGATATAAGAGCTGATAAAAAAAGTTGAATGAGAGAGTTATCATCTCAGACCTTCTCAAAGGGAGAAGAAGTTGAATATAGTAAACACTGAACTTCTAAATGAAACATTTAAAAAAACTTTATTTTAAATATGTGGGGTACACTTCAGGGTTAGGTATACAAATGTTCATTATGCAGGTACCCTTGCTGATGAGGTGTACCCCTGCCCCCAGTAGCTTCCCATTACTGCCAATCCCTTTCTTATAGTATTACAATAATTGGAAAAACTTTTTGAAAAAGAAACAGATCATAGAATTAAAAATCAAAATCTCTTATAATTTTATTAAGAGCAAGTCAATATCTTAAGAAAACCTATTTTAACATAGAGGAACAATATTTAGAAAGACTATTATAAATAATTCTCTTTTAATTATAGACAACTTAATCACATACCTTATCACAACTTACACAGACTATGACATGGTTGGACTTTCATTTTGTTTGATACTTCCCTTTTTCTTAAATGTCATATTACTTTAGGATAAACATTTATCATATAGAATCCTTTTTCATATAAAATTATTATCTTTTTTATACTCTGGCTTTTCTTCAGATCATATAAATCTTTTGTCTGTTAAAATGATTCTCTTTTTTTTATAACCTTCTTTACTAAAGTATATTATTTTCACACCACTAACGTTCTTCCCATTTCTCTCTTCTGCTTACTGGTTTCTCTCTACTTTTTTTCATAAATAACTTTTTCAACTCTGTAATTTGAATCAACCTTTAAATAACCTCTGAATTAGGCAAAAATATTCTTTTTTTCCTAAGTAATAATGCAATTCTATGTCTTTTTATAATTTAATAAATAGATTGTTATGATATATTTTTTCAGTAAAAGCATATATTTTTGACATACTTTTTTTCCAGAATTATATATTAACTAGAATTCTTACTCTTAGTAATCTTATATTTGATATTAGATAAAATTAGCCATTATTTTAAGTTAGTTTCTTGTTAATCATTTTTATAGCCCATGAATATCAGTCATTCACCTAAGAAAGAACCTTAAAGTTATATATCTGAGCATTTTACCTATAACTCTGAAGATTTAGCTATTTTTATCGAATCAGCAATCTTAAATCAGTTTTACTTGTCAAAAAATATCATATGTGTAAAGATTACTCTGTTTTTGACTCGGTTCATAGTCTCATAACCTTTGTATTAAGGCACCTTAAAATATCTAGTAGAGGCAAACATAAAATTTATCTAATTAGTAGCCCCAGATAAAAATGTATTTCAAAGACACATCTATTTTATTAATAATTTTAAAACCATTTTTATTTACCAAAGATCATTAAGGTTACATTAACTTGGAAAGTATTTAGATCGATTTATTTAATTTATGAATATCCATTTATTTATAAACCAATTGGTAGTATGCTAGATGCAACACATATCATGTACATGTATATAAACATATTTAAATATACATACACACATATAAACAAAAACTTTTTTTTTTTTTCTTTTTTAAGTTGGAGTCTCACTCTGTCGCCCAGACTGGAGTTCAGTGGGCGCTCCCGGCCACTGCAGCCTCACCTGCTGGGCTCCGGCCATCCTTCTGCCTCAGCCTTCCGAGTAGCTGGAACTACAGGCATGCGCTACCACGCCCGACTGATTTTTTGATTTTTTGTAGAGATGAGGTCTCGCTGCCCAGGCGGGTCTCGAACCCGCAGGCTCGGGCAATCCACTCACCTCAGCCTCCCAAAGGCGCGGGATTACAGGCTGAGCCACTGAGCCCGGCTTAAACAAAAATTTAATAAAGTCTGTGGACAAATTTGAATAAAATAGTTTAGTTTTTAAAACTTCTTTGATCTCTTTTTCTTTTTCAGTTTTAAATGGATTTTTAATGTTTCTAATTTAGTTAGAACTGACTGAACTGTATAAGGAAAACAAAGTCTCCAAGTAACCTTGAAATAGTGAGTTTTATTTCAACACCAGTAACTTCATAGCCTGCAGATTCAAATCATGCAGAAAAGAGAGAAATAGTTAGAAGACTTTATTTAATCCTATATTTGTAGATTAACCATTTGAGTTCTGAATTTTCCTTGCTGTAATTTGTCCATCAGTTTTAAAATGTGCATGAAAACAAATCCTAATATCTAACCAGCGGTAGTTTCAGAAAACTTGACATGTCTTTGAACTTCTCTCAAACCTAAAACCCTCTGGGTTACCCAAAGGGAGCTGTTTTCCTAGCCTTCCCTCTCTTTTAGAGAATTTATTTCCCATTTTTTCTTTTTTTCCTGTGAGGTGGGTAGCAGAAAAGGCAATGGATCCTCAGGGTGAATCTCAGAATCAAATTTATGAATCTCAAACAATTTCCTAGGAAGTGAAAACCAGCTCAGAATAAACCAGTGACTATTAACCTAAAGCAAGACATCCCAGACTCAGAAACTTTTTAGGACCACCCGAGGAGAAGTGCGAAATACCTAGCTCTGAGCCTGGGCTGCTCCTCCAGCCTTCCCAAAACCCTCTGCCCTCTGTGCCAGTTCATATCAAGGCCAGGCCTCATTACAATACATATGAACATTTTTGTTTTAAACCATCTAATTTGAAATTTTCCTAATTCTTTAAAATTTGACCTAATGGAGCATCTGACAGTATAGACGATTATCTGTGTTCCTACTCGTTTCCTCAAAAAACAAAACAAAACAAAAACAAAAACGAAAAAGGACCATAATCAGTTATGTCAGTCATCCCTGGGTCTCTGATGGTCCCCTGGGCTGAGTATCCTTGGACCTCTTGAGGATCTTTGAAGGGCTTTCCTGTGAATGCCTTGTAGTTTGACACCATGAACTAAAAACCCCTTGGTGGTTCTTTCTTATGCTTTGTCCTCACATTAATGCAGTCCCACTGGAGGCTTTCCAACAGAGTCATTTGAAATTGTCTAATGTATAAACTTGGGAGTGACTAAACTGTTAGACAGATGGGTGATCTCTGTAGTCATTTAAATCATTTAATTAAAGATATTTAAGAAATCTAGGAGAATTAAACTTTGTTAAATGGTCTATTCCTACCCATCTCCACCAATTAGCAGGCAGGGTTGTGGAGAACCTACTATAGGTCACTGAACTGTATGTCAGAAGGTGCTGGAGGACACAAAAGAGAGGTTGGCATGGTGTTTTTGGGAAGGGATTGAAAGGTCTGGGTAATCAATTGGGAGTGACCAATCCCCCCCCCCCCCCATCACACTGGACAGGTGGCACTCAGAATCTAGAACTTTATTTGTTTGGCAGAAGAAGTTAGCCAGGTGTAATAAGGTGACTGGATCTCCTTTTCCAAAAAAACCTCTCAGTAAATGGTATATAGTAAACAGTGGTGTCTTCTAACAGAAGGGTTAAAAAAAGAGTAAATTTCTAAGTTGTAGGATGTAGGGCTTGAGTACGAACATAAACGTAGATTTCTGTAACTTTTTAGTTCCCAAATTTTCTGGTTAGGCAGGTTAAAAAAACAAGGACAGTTCTTTGCTCTAAGGAAGTGGTATTTTAGTTGAAGAAGCAGCTCAGTGGCATTGAAGGCTATCTATAAAGGCTATCTTTTTTATTCCATGATCTCCTAGTGCCTCTTTGGGTCTGAACAACTAAGTGCAGCATGATCCCGAAGAACCCCCATATATGTCCAGAGTTTTCCTTAAATAAAAGCTTGAGAGATATCCAAATCTTTGACAGGGGCACATTCTTAATTTTAATTTCCCCTGAACAATATATACAACTTGAGGGACAAACTTTTTACTGGATAACCTGGTTGTCAGAGTCTAGAAATAAGGGTAATGTAATTCCCCAGATGTTAAAAAAAAATCTTGCTTTCCCATTGATATGAGAGAAGTATAAAGAAGGAATGAAGTATGAAATGGGCCTTTGGGTAGCTACTTGGGATGATGTTTTAGCGTCTTCCATACCCTCTGTGCTTCCCATCTGGAAGGATCACTCATGTCTCAATGATACACAGAATGGGGATCTGGCCTATTCCCACCTCCACTGGCCTCCAGTCAGGTAGAGCCAGTAACCTGACTGGAAGGAGCAGGGACACAGCAACAGTGGGAAGAGTCCATAGATGGCCCTGAAACGAAGGAGAAGTAAAGGTGAAAGCAGAGCCTGTGGCCGTGCTCACTAATCCATGGGGTGATGACAGCCAGTCATGAGTCTCTCTGGCCCGTGTTAGACACCTGAGATGACATTGGGTGGTGCGGGGTGTAGTTGTTCTGTGAGTCCTTAGATTTGTTACAGAAAATAACTTCAGAGTGCGTCATAGAGAGAGTTTTATATAGTTTATTAGAGAAAAAGGGTGTTGTGTTTAAGGGAGAACACACGTGCCTTAAGGGAAAGAATACAGGCTTGTTGTTAGTAGAAAGCTTTATATATTGTTTAAAATGATGATTAAATAACTTGTTTTCTAAGTTAAGATCTGTGGGCTATGTGAGTTATAATAAGCTGTTGATTGCAAGTTTCAATTCTTATTGTTTTACTCCTAAATTTCCTTGTGTTACCAGGAACATTTGAGACAACAGGAAAAATTACTGTTTAAGTTTCCTCTTAGGGTGTCATGTCTCAGTATTTCCAGCAACTCCCTATTGTCTTTGTTTATGGTCTTTGTGGTTGGCTGTGTCAGTTGCCCCCATTCCAAGGTAGGTCTGGAGTGTCTGGTCAGTATAGATATTGTTCAAGAGAGTTATGTCCTGATAAAATGGTGCCCAGATGTCTGACCATCTGATTTCCTAACTATCTAAGCTGTATCTGTCTGAAAGAAACTCATCTATCTATATCTAAGCTATGTTAGCTGTTCTGTGTCTTATTAATAGTTTTTTTTTTCAAGATTGTGTTCTGTAGGATGGTTCCAGCTGTTGCAAAATCTGGTGGTTAAAGTGTTACGGTCCGAGTAATACTCAGCTACTCCCCTGGATCCCAATAAACCAAAGGGGGCAGGGAACAGGTAGAAAGAAGTTTATTCTAAGTTCAAATCCAGGGAGCAGAGCCAGACTCGAGGTCTTTTTAAAATGACTCTGCTCACTCTCCAGGCCTTTACAGTTCACTTTTATAAGTCCAGAATCGTTAGTACCCATGTGACCAACAGAGCATTGAATAGAACCTGAATTTTAGCCACATTTATCAATAGTGACATTTTTCAGTCCAGACTTCCTGGTGCCAGGTATCGGAGGTATCCTATAGCTTTTTTTTTTTTTGAGTTGGAGTCTCACTCTATCACCCAGACTGGAGTGCAGTGGCCGCTACCGGCCACCGCGGCCTTGACCTGCTGGGCTCCGGTGATCCTTCTGCCTCAGCCTTCCGAGTAGCTGGCACATGCTACCATGCCCGGCTAATTTTTTTTGATTTATTGTAGAGATGAGGTCTCGCCAATTTGCCCAGGTGGGTCTCGAACCCGCGGGCTCAGGCAATCCACTCACTTCAGCCTCCCAAAGGCGCGAGATTACAGGCTGAGCCACCGAGCCCGGCTGGTATCTTATAACTTTTATCAGTAAGGCTGGCAGAAGTATTAATCAAGGTTGCCATAGAGTAAAGGGATTTTACAAGACTTAAGACATCATGCATTATGCAAAAGTTATACAAATCACAAAACTTATGATTACAAAAGTTATACAAGTCACAAAACTTATGACTACTTAGAAAAAGGGAGGAAATGGGAATTTGATCTTTTTCAGTTGATTGGGCGTTACTACAAGGAATCAAGGATCCCCTGAAGCTAATTACTGGGAATGCATAGGAGATAAGGGGAAGTGTGCCTTTTACTAGCTCTCAGAAATATTGTTCAGAAATGTACAGGAGCACTAAAACCTTTGTCATGCCCTTCTCTAGGAGCTGTGACAATATGGACAGATATTAGTGGGTCTCTGTGTCAAAAGTATGTGAGGGAGGTCAGATCCTATCTCTGCCTTGCCTCATAATGGCAAGGGTTTTTAAAAGCAGGGGTAAATTTCAGGAAAGCAGAAGCTACAGGCAAAATCATAAATCAATACATAACAGTTACACATTGGTTTAGGCCTAGAAGGGCAGGATATTTTGAAGTGGTGGGTTATAGGTTGTGGATGGATTTAAAGATTTTCTGATTTTGCAGTTGGTTAAGGAAGAGAGGCTTTAAGTAAAATTTGAGGTCAGCAGAAAAAAAGAAGTTAACTAGCTGGGGTTATGACTTTCTCCAAGGTCCTCAGGAGGAAACTTGGAATGAAGGATGATGTTAAAGTTCAGACTTCAGTTCCCCCTCATCTGAGGTCTACATGCCATCTAAGTTTATGAAGGATAACTCAGGGACATATGTTACGATGTTATGTTTAGTTTCTATAGAGAAAGCTAACTCTTGGCTATTGTTTTAGGCTACTAATACCTTCTCGTTTAATAAGTTTTACTTATTTACTTCTGAGGATAGCTAGGTGCCTGGAACTTCCTTTGAACAAACTCAGGATTTTCCTTTATATTCATGCTTGGAGGTCCTTGGGCCCTTATAAAGGGGGGCCCTGTACCATCTCACATAGAGGTAGAGAGTAGGTTAGTGTCTCCGGGGCCTGGTTTGTTGGGAAGGGAGTGGGAGATGGAGAACAACTGCTAATAGATGTAAGGTTTCTTTTGAGGGCAATGAAAATGTTCTGAAATTAGAGAGTAATGATAGTTGCACATTTTGTGAATATACTAAAAACCACCGAATTGTCCACTTTAAAATAGTGAATTTTGGCTAGGTGCGGTGGCTTAGCCTATAATCCCAGAACTTTGGGAGGCCAAGGTGACAGGATAACCTGAGCCCGGGGGGTTCAAGACCAGCCTGGGAAACTTGGTGAGACCAGGTCTCTACAATAAATCACAAAAGTTAGCCAGGTGTGGTGGTGTGCGCCTGTAGTTCCAGCTACTTGGAAGGCTGAGGCAGAAGGATCGCCTGAGCCCAGCAGGTCGAGGCTGCAGTGGCCGTGAGCGTGCCACCGCACTCCAGCCTGGGCAACAAGAGTGAGACTCCAAATAAAACAAACAAACAAACAAACAAGCAAACAAATAAATAAAATAGTGAATTTTATGGTAGGTGATATCTCATTTTTTTAAAAAAAGGAACAAATTGATAATTTAAAACTTTTACACTTAAAACTTCTGTTTTGGAAAAGACACTGCTAAGGGAATAAAAAAGAAGCCATGGACTGAGATAATGCTTGCAAATCACATATCCGACACAGGATTTAGTTCCAGAATTTATAAACAACTCCAAGAGCCCAACAGTAAGAAAATAGGCAACCTATTAAAAATGAGCAAAAGGTCCACACTCACCTACAGTGTAGGCTCACTCCCTGTCTGTGGGGGGTGAACTTTTCTTAAATAAATCTTTTCTTCTCTCAAAAAAAAAAAAAAAAATGAGCAAAAGATTTGACAGACATGCCACTAAAGAGAGTGTTTGGGGCCGGGTGCGGTGTCTCATGCCTATAATCCCAGCACTTTGGGAGGCTGAGGTGAGAGGATTGCCTCATCTCACAGGTTTGAGACCAGCCTGGGCAACCTGGCAAGACCTCATCTCTACAATGAATCAAGAAAAATTAGCTGGGCATGGTCGTGTGTGCCTTTAGTTCCGGCTACTTGGAAGGCTGAGGTGGAAGGATCACCTGAGCCCAGCAAGTTGAGGCTGCGGTGGCCGAGAGCATGCCACTGCACTCCAGCCTGGGCGACGGCGTGAAACTTCGACTCAAAAAAGAAAAAAAGAAAGAAAAGAATACAAGATAGTGCAGTCCTTCTGGAAAGCAGCTTGGCAGTTTATAAAATTAAACATTTGCCATATTTCCTAGCAACTCATACTTCTGGGTATTTTCCCTAGAGAGATGAAAACGTAAGTTCACACAAAAACCAGTGCATGAATATTTAGGGCAGCCCTATACAGTGAATGGGTAAGCAAATATGTACATTCAATGGAAAATGACTCAGAAATAAAAAAGAATGGACTATATACATGCATCAACTTGGATGACTCTCAAAGGCATTAAGCCAAGTTAAAGAAACCAGTCTCAAAAGGCTTCATACTCTGTGATTCCATTTATATGACACTCTCACAAAGACAAAACTATAGTGACAGAAAACAGATCAGATGCAATATTGAATTATAATACAAAGTATGTAATATATATCCATGAGTACATATTTATATAAATACACGATTGAATAAATAAATGCGGGAGTAGAAACAAATCTTCCCTAGAGAAGAATTCAAAATAATTTATGTAGTTGATCTCCTCTCCACAAGGTGGAGCTTAATGTCTCCCCCATCCTCCTCGTTTGGGGGTTGTGCACAGAGGTTTATTTGCTTCCTAAGAATTGAGTACAGAGAGGGAGAAATATAAAGTAGCTTCATAGTGGCAAACACTATCTTGGCCAGGTGATCAAGGTTAACATTATCAATGATAAGTCTTGTTGACACCATGTATTCTTTGATATGATGTGATAAAAAAGATACTTCACCTGTGTGATGTTCTTCCCCCAAACCCATAATCTCAGTTTGACTATGAGAAAAATATCAGACAAACCCAAATCGACAGACATCCTTAAAATACTTGATGCCAACCCTGAGGTCACTAAAAACATTAAATTCAAGGAAAGACTGAGAAACTCTCACAGGCTAGTGGAGGCTAAGAAACTAAGTACAAAATAGGGTATGATAATGAAACAAATATGGCAGATGTATACAAAAGTGTACAAATTGTTACCTCCTCAAAATATGGTAAATTTGTATCTTGCTCAGTTCAAATGCTTAATATGCAAAATGCTGCTTCTACAAATATTAATATTATCTTTCTTAGATTTGTACAAAAATATATTCTGGTCTATTCTCAAAACTACATTAAAAACACATTTGAGACTAGTTGTGGTGGTTCACATGTGTTATCCCAGCACTTTGGAAGGCTAAGTGGGAGAATTGCTTGAGCCCAGGAGTTGGAGGCTGTGATTGAGCCACGATTGTGCCACTGCACCCCAGCCTAGGTGACGGAATGAGATCTCAACTCAAAACAAAACAAAACAAAACAAAAAACCCCAGAAGGCTGAGGTGGAAGGATCGCTGGAGCCCAGCAGGTCAACGCTGGGGTGGCCCTGAGTGTGTCACTGCACTCCAGCCTGGGCGATGGAGTGAGACTCCAACTCAAGAAATAAAAAATAAAAAAATTGCTATAGTTTGGATGTTTCTCCCCTCTAAATCTCATTTTGAAATGAGTTCTCCAGTGTTGGAGGTGGAACCTTGTGGGAGGTGTTTAGGTCATGGGGGCAGATCCCTCATGAATGACTTGATGCTATTCTCATGGTAATGAATGAATTATCTGTGAGATCTGATTGTTAAAAAGAGTCTGGCATCTCTTCCCCTTTGCTTCTTCTCTCACCATGTGATCTCTATATATTCCTTTCCCCTTTGGTCATGAGTGGAAACAGTCTGAGACCCTCACCAGAAGCAGATGCTGGTTCCATGCTTCTTGTATACTCTGTAGTTTGTGAGTCAAATTAACCTCTTTTCTTTGTAAATTACCCAGCCTCAGATATTCCTTTATAGTGACACAAACAGACTAAGACAGGATTTCATTTTTAATTTTAAAATTCTTTTATTGAAGTAAAATTTACATGCAGTGTAATGCACAGACTTTCTGTGTAAAATTTACTAGGTCTTGATAAATGTATACACTTATGTAATCATCACTTAAATAAAGATGTAAAGCATTTCTACTAACCACCAAAATTTCCTCTTACACTGTACCTGCCAGCCATTGGAAATTACTGTTCTGATTTCTGTTACCACAGATTATTTTGCCTGTTCTTTCATTTTATATAAATGGAATCATACAGTATGAATTCTTCTGTTTCAGTCCTCTTTTGTTCAACATATTTTGAAGTTTCATTTATGTTATTGTATGCATTTCTAGCTCATTCATTTTTATTGCTAATATGCAATTTTTATTTCATAGTATGAGTATACTACAATTTGGTATCCATTTTCCTATTGATGGACATTGGCATTGTCTTCTGCCTTGGATCTTATGAATAAAGTATATTTGAATACTATTGTGGAACTGTTTGGTGGACTTGCGCTTTCATTTTCTTTGAATAAATGTCTATGTGATTGAAATTGGCAAGTGGGCTGCTGTTCAGATCTTCTGGTCATTGCTCTTTTAAGGAGGGGGGCTAATATCTCTTAGTTGAAAGTTTGTCTATTTCTCTCTCTAGTTTTATCAATTTTTATTTCGTGTATTTGAAGCTCTGGTATTAGCTGCATGCATGTTATGCCTTACTGATGAAGCTACCCTACTATAGTTATAAAATGTCCTTTTTTTTTACCTCTAAAATACTTTTTTGTTCTTGAATTTTGTATTATATTAATAACTCCATTTCAGATTTTTCTTATGCTTATCCCTGCCCCCCTTTGCATTTAACTAGTTGGAATAGTGATATTTAAAATGTGGCTTGTGTAGACAATATATAATTATGTCTTGCTTTTTATATAGTCTAAATTTATGCTCTATAGTTACAATGTTTAGTCCATTTACATTTAAAGTAATTCTTGATATTTTGGAGTTAGGCCTACCAGCTTATTACTAGTTCTTTTTGTTTTAATTCCTCCTCATGTCTATTTTGTGCTAATGGAATATTTAAAAAATATTTTTCGCTGGGTGCAGTGGCTCATGCCTATAATCTCAGCACTTGGGAAGTGGAGGCGAGAGGATTGCCTGAGCCCACGAGTTCGAGACCATTCTGGGCAACATGGCGAGACCTCATCTCTACAATAAATCAAAAAATTAGCTGGGCATGGTGGTGCCTGCCTGTAGTTCCAGCTACTTGGAAGGCTGAGGTGGAAAGATTTCCTGAGCCTAGCAGGTTGAGGCTGCGGTGGCTGTGAGCGTGCCACTGCACTCCAGCCTGGGTAACAGAGTGAGACTCCAACTCGAAATAAATAAATAAATTAATGAATTAAAAACTATGTTCAATTTCCTTATTTTTTACAGGATTTCAAAATGTTTCTTGTGTTCCTAAGGTTAGAACATATGTTTTTTTATGTCCTTATGAGATTTTTATTTCAAATTTATGACTGTTTAAGTTGGAAAATACTCACTTTTTCTATTTTGGGGGAAAGTTTTTGTGAATTGGTGAATTTTTTTTTTTTTCTCAAATATTTGGAAGAAATTATAGTTGAGGCAGTCTAAGTCTGAGATGTTCTTTGGGGGAAATTTTTACATTATGAATGAAACTTTAAAAATAGATATAGGGATAATCCAATTTTATTTCCTTATTGATAAGTTGTGTTTTTCTAGGACTTTGTCATATTGATCTAAATTTTAAAATTAATGGGCATAAATGTGTCAATATCTCCTTATTTGTATAATGTCTATAGGGTCTTTAATGATATCCTTGTTTTCACTCCTGGTACAAATACAGTTTTGTGGGTCTTTTTTCTTTTTTACCTTGATAAACCATGCCAGAATTTTTTTAAAAAATCAATTTTATTAGTTTTTTTCAAAGTAACTTTTGGCTTCACAAATTTAATTGAAGGGTTAATTTCTTTTTCTTTTTCTTTTTTTTTTTTTTTTTTTGAGTTGGAGTCTTCCTCTGTCGCCCAGACTGG
>NW_007258187.1:163677-180559 GCF_000164805.1 Carlito syrichta | reverse complement strand
AAAAAAGCTGGGTGTGGTGGTATGCATCTGTAGTCCCAGCTAGTCAGGAGGCTGAGGTGAAAGGATCACCTGAGCCCAGGAGGTCAAGGCTGCAGTGAGCCGTGATCAAGCTGTATCTGGACCCTTATATCTTTCTTTTTTTTTTTTTTGAGTTGGAGTCTTCCTCTGTCGCCCAGACTGGAGTGCAGCGGCATACTCACGGCCACTGCAGCCTTGACCTGCTGGGCTCAGGTGATTGTTTCGCCTCAGCCTTCCAAGTAGCTGGAACTACAGACATGCACCACCATGCCTGGCTAATTTTTTTATTTATTGTATAGATGAGGTCTCAACATGTTGCCCGGGCTGATGTCAAACCTGTGGGTTCAGGCAATCCTCTCACCTCCTTGGCCTCCCAAAGTGCTGGGATTATAGGCGTGAGTCACCGCACCTAGCCTGGGTTAATTTCTTTTTTGAGTTGGAGTCTCACTCTGTCACCCAGACTGGAGTGCAGTGGCTGCTCCCAGCCACCGCAGCCTCGACCTGCTGGGCTCTGGCGATCCTTCCGCCTCAGCCTTCCAAGTAACTGGAACTACAGGCACATGCTACCACGCCCAGCTAATTTTTTGATTTATTGTAGAAATGAGGTCTCGCCAAGTTGTCCAGGTGGGTCTCAACCCCGCGGGCTCAGGCAATCCACGCACCTTGGCCTCCCAAAGTGCAGGATTACAGGCTGAGCCACCAAGCCCAGCCTAATTTCTAATTTATGTTTTTCAACTTATATTTTCTTCTCTCTTTTACCTTATTTAGGTTTAATGGGCTTTTTTTCATCTAACTTCTTGATATGAATACATAGATCATAGTTCTTCTTTTCTAATATAAGACTATGCATACTGTTGGGTTTCACTACTAGCTGGACCCTCCAGAATGTTAGGTCAGGCCCGCTGAGGGTGTGAGTGTGCCTGCTGTACAATCTGATGTTGTATGAAAGATGTCAAGAATTGGACAGAAGTTAGATTAAAATACAGTTTATTTAGAAAGTAAGTTAGGGAGAGAGAAAGAGGAGATTCACCTCCCCAAGGTAGGGGAGGGTGCCAAAGCTTAAGAAAACCTGACCACACCTTAGCTTAGTAATGTAAGGGCTGCAATGGTTGCAATGGCTGTGGCAGTGGCAACTGGTTGAGTCCTTTTAACCCTTCCCTTTGATGGGGGAAGGTCATTAAGGTGATTGGGTGGTGATCGGCTCTACTTCATCAGGAAGGGGCAGGTGATGACATCAGGTGATGGACAGTAGGCAGATGGGTGAGTTAGTCACATGATTGCTGCCATGGTGTGGGGGGTGTCCTGTCTGTGTTCCATAGGTCATGAAGGGCTGATTAAGTTAACTTTGGGATTTGGGCCCAGAGGGGTTTTTCCTGCTAGAGACCTGTCAGACCGTTTTCAATTCACAATTTCCTTGACAAAAAGGTGGTCTTATTATCATTTCTGTGACTTCAGCCAGCCAAGAGATGATCTTTTGTTATAGCCTAAGTGCGAGAAAGGAGTCACCAACATGTAGAAAGTTGAATTTGAGTCCTTTATTAGCCAGTGGTCGAGAGCAGGCTAGTGCCATAAAGAACTCTTGATCCTGAACGGAGTAAGCAGGGAGTTTATAGAGGCAAAAACCATGAAAGCTGTACAGTTATGATTACATTTATTGGCAGAACATTTGAATTTTTTGGTTGTACAAGGGTACAGTTAGATTAGGCACAGAACTTGGGATAATGGAGTTTCCAGGCACTGAGGGGAACAAGAATGTGGGCTTCTGATTACGGGAAGGTTACAGCAGTTACATGCAGGGGGTCATCTCTGGGTTAAGATGGAGGATTTGTTACAAAATGGAGTTACTTATGTCAACCAATCAATACAGGCTATTATAGGTTTTTTATGCTATTACACTTTGACCTTCGGGCTTCAACAAGGAACCTGGAAGTTTCCTAGAGGTTATTATGCTACCATGAATTGAAGGGTTGGGCTGTTGGGCTGTCCCTGTCTTGCATCTGATGGAGATTTGCTGAGGGGGTGGGGTAGGCTGCCACTTGGCCTGCCAGTAAAATGTAATTTTAAAATGCCTGCACGCCTCCTAAAACCTGCCTATTGGAAATTTATCTATGTCTAACCTGAGCTAGATTCAAAACGTGTCAGGGATAAAGTCTAAGCAAAAAACGGCTATGCTGAGGCCAAAAGATTATACTAAACTAAGTTTATTCTAAGTTTCTCAGGGTCCCTCCTTTCAGTTACCCTTGAAATTTGACTTTAGTTTTATCCCTTAACTTTGAAGGGAATCTTTCCATTGAAATTTAGCATTCATACTAAAAAATGCACAAATATTAAGTGAATTTTCAACAAGTGAACGTACACTTGTAACCACCACCTGTATTAAGAAATTGAAATTTTCAGCAGCTTGGAAACTTATTGTTTCTTTTCCGTCTGTTCCCTCCCAAAGGTGACTATATTTAGATTTCTTCCTGATTTTGAAATTTCTATACATGAGATCATATAGAACACTGTACTTTTTAGAATGACTTCTTTTGCTTAATGTTATGTTTGTTGCAACAACAAAGCAGCTGTCTGTTATTGCATATGGCAGATATTTTTTTTTTCTCCTGTGTGGTATTTTTGTTTTGTATGAATATACTACAACATGTTTACTCAGTCTCCATTGCTTGATATTGGGTGGTTTTGTGCTTGGAATTATTACAAATATTGCTCCTATTAGATACTTACTTTTTTTTAGTGCACACATGCATTTTGTCAGGTATATATCTAGAAATGAAGTTATCGAGTCACAGATATTGTTAACTTTAACAAAAACTGCCATTTTCCCAAAGTGCTTATTGTTTGTTTTCCTTTTTTTTGAGTTGGAGTCTCACTCTGTCACCCAGGCTGGAGTGCGGTGGCACACTCACAGCCACTGCAGCCTCGACCTGCTAGGCTCTGGTGATCCTTCCACCTCAGTCTTACAAGTAGCTGGAAGTACAGGTGTGCACCACCATACCTGGCTAATTTTTTGTTTTATTGTAAAAATGAGGTCTTGCCAAGTTGCCTAGGCTGGTCTTGAACCCCTGGGCTCAGACAATCCTCCTGTCTCAGCCTCCCAAAGTGCTGGGATTACAGGCGTGAGCCACCACGCCTGGCTGATAGATTGTTTTTAACAAGAGATTATTTTGGAGACAGTTGATAAAAGCCGTACATCCTTTTTATTGTTAGGTCATAAAGTATCAAAATTAAAAGCAGCTTTTCCATACTACCCAGAGAGAGGTCCATACGGTGTTGTTCTGGATTCCTGTCATGACTTAAAGGGAAACTTTCACAATGTCTAGAGCCCTTGGTGTCCTGCAAATGAAGGAGGAGGATGTCATTAAGTTCCTTGCAGTGGGAGCCCACTCAGGTGGCACCAACCTTGATTTCAAAATGGAACAGTACATCTATAAAAGGAAAAGTAATGGCATCTACATCATAAATCTAAAAATGACCTGGGAGAAGCATATGAAATAGAATGATTTATTTTCAAAACTGGAACCTAACTAATGTTTAAACGTCTTGCACTCCCTTTACTAATCCATTTCCAGCTTTTTTGTTCTTTTCACAGGCTTTTTACTTTGATCGGCTATGAATTCTGGTGGGATCCAATCTAAATAAAGTTCCTATGAGCCAGTGAACAAATAGGACATGTAAGTGAGGCAACTTTGTAATAATTCTGTAAAACAACCAGTATGTACCATATAGGTGACATCTGGGAGAGTGATGTGACATCTGGGAGAGTGATGTGATCTCTGGAGTACTCAACAAATGGGGAAACAGAGGAGGAATTTACCTCTTAGGGTATAAAAATGATGATTGTAACTGCTCTGGTGTGCCTGCTCATTTGAGAGACACCCGTTCTTGCAAGAGCGTTATATAAAAGAGCTGCTTCACTCCACTGGCCTCTGAGCCTCTGTGTTGTTTCTTAACAGTGAAATTGGGAAGAGGGCAAACCCATCTCCAACAGAAGCTTGCAGCTTGTGCAATTGTTGCTATTGAAAACGCTGTTGGACGAGTGTGGTGACTCAAGTCTGTAATCCCAGCACTTTGGGAGGCCGAGGCGAGTGGATTGTCTAATCCCGTGGGTTTGAGACCAGCCCAGGCAACTTGGCGAGACCTAGTCTCTACAATAAAAGAATTTTTTAAAAATTTAGCATGGTAGTGTGCACCTGTAGTTCCGGCTACTTGGAAGGCTGAGGCAGAAGGATCACCAGAGCCCAGTAGGTCAATACCGGGGTGGCCATGAGTGTGCCACTGCACTCCAACCTGGGTGACAGAGTGAGACTCCACCCCCCCCCCAAAAAAAATTAGCCAGGCATGGTGGCGTGTGCCTCTAGTTCCAGCTGCTTGGGAGGCTGAGGCAGAAGGATCACCTGAACTCAGCAGGTCGAGGCTGCAGTGGCTGTGAGAGTGCCATTGCATTCCAGCCTGGGGAACAGTGAGACTGACTCAAAAAAAAGAGAAAACTCTGCTGATGTCAGTGTCATACCCTCCAGGAACACTGGCCAGTGGGTTGTGCTGAAGTTTGCTGCTGCCACTGGAGCCTCAGCCATTGCTGGCTGCTTCACTCCTGGAACCTTCACCAACCAGATCCAGGCAGCCTTCTGGGAGCCCCGTCTGCTGGTGGTTATTGATCCCAGGGTTGACCACCATCCTCTCACAGAGGCATCTTGTGTTAACCTGCCCACCATTGCTCTGTGTAACACAGACTCTCCTTTGCCATCCTGTGCAAAAACAAGGGAATTCATTCAGGGGGTCTGATGTGGTAGATACTGGCTCAGGAAGTTCTGTGCTTGCATGGCACCATCTCCCATGAACACCTGTGGGAGATTATGCCTGATCTGTATGTCTACAGAGATCCCAAAGATATAGAAAAGGAAGAGCAGGCTGCTGCTGAAAAAGCTGTGACTAAGGAGGCGTTTCAGGGAGAATGGACTTCTCCAGCTCCTGAGTTCTCTGCTACTCTGCCTGAGGTTGCACACCAGTCTGAAGGTGTGTAGATATCCTCTGTACCTATTCAGAAGTTCCCTACTGAAGACTGGAACACTCAACCTGCCACAGAAGACTGGTCTGCAGCTCCCACTGCTCAGGCCACTGAATGGGTAGGGACAACCACTGAATGGTCTTAAACTGTTCTTCCACAGGCTCTTAAGCAACATGGAAATAAGGTTGATGGAAAATAAATATCAGTTTCTAAAGAAAAAAATTAAAAACAAAAAATTATAGGGTAAAGACTTAACAGGACGGGCGTGGTGGCTCAAGCCAATCCTAGCACTTTGGGAGGCAGAGGTGAGAGGATTGCCTGAGCCCAGGGTTCGAGACCAGCCTGGGCAACTTGGTGAGACCTCATCTCTACAATAAATCCCAAAATTAGCTGGGTGTGGTGGCTCACGCCTACAGTTCCAGCTACTTGGAAAGCTGAGGTGGATAGATTGCCTGAGCCCAGGCTGAGGCTGCGGTGGCCATGAGCATGCCAGTGCACTCCAGCCTGGGTGATAGTGAGACTCTGACTCAAAAACAAAACAAAACAAAACTTAACAGAACACTAGGAGCATTAAAGGAAGTGAAAATGGGACTGGGCACAGGCAGTATGAATTAATGAACACAGGAAGGACAAGAATGGGAAGAACAGTGAGCACGTGCTGAAGATACTAGGGGAGAGGGGCTGGTGAAAATTTTAATCTTAGACCTGCACCTAGGAAAATAAATAATGGGGTAAGACTTCTAAACCACACTATGTGCTTAAGAGTGATCCTTGCAGCTGGGCTTGGTGGCTCAGCCTATAATCACACACTTTGGGAGGCCGAGGTGAGTGGATTGCCTGAGCCCGCGGGTTCGAGACCCGCCTGGGAAACTTGGTGAGACCTCATCTCTACAATAAATAAAAAAATCAGCCAGGCGTGGTAGCGCACACCTGTAGTTCCAGTTACTGGAAGGCTGAGGCGGAAGGATTGCCAGAGCCCAGCAGGTTGAGGCTGCGGTGCCCAGGAGCGGCCACTGCACTCCAGTCTGGGCGACAGAGTTTGACTCCAACTCAAAAAAAAAGAGTGATCCTTGCCATTGGCGCTGTCTCTGTCATCCACTCCTTCCTCAGCCTCCCCTTCTCATTTGCGATCAACTCCAGCTGGGCATCCCCCAATCTTCACTACCATCGTCAACCAGTATGCTCCCCTCCTCAGCAGAGTCATCTGCACCTCCTCCAACTCTATCTTCATGTTAGTCTCATCTTTCTTAATGGAGGTGGTGGTCTGCTCCCCTTCTGTCTTATCATTCTTTATCTCGGCTGCATGTTTGCTCTGTTCCCTTTCAATTTTTCAGGTTTTCCAGTAGCGAATCCGCTGTTTGTTTTATCTGCAACAGTTCCTTCATAATGGCCTAAAGGTCATCTCCTTTCAACTTTCCAGACTTGGAAGATCTTCGCTGACCAATCTTAGAATTGAAGCCACTTTTGCCCCTTTGTGTGGTGTTTCTTGATGCATGCTGGCATTTTGAGGACACTACAGTCTGAGCAATAGGAGGAGGAAGAGGAGGAACATGGGCAACCTTTCATAATAATCCCATTAAAGTCATAGTCCAAGTCAAAAAAGGAGCTGTATATTTCCGCTGCAGATCATTTCACTCTTGCTTTTCCTCAGTTCACTTTTGGCTCTGGAGCCAGATTAAATCTAAAGCCTGGCCAGCAATCATTCTGCTATCCTCTTCTGCTATAGCAGTCTCATTGACATATTGAACAAAGGCAAAGCCCTTATGAACAGAGCCACCCACGTTTTGCCATACTTCAAAAGGATTACCTCCACGTCAGATTTCTTGACCACAAGAGTGTTGAGATTCCCAGTGAATACACAGGAGTTCATGGAACGGGGATCTGTCTTGTTGGCAACATTGCTAGCCATTGTGCTTGATTATCATCACAAAGCTGAAAACTATAGCTGATGATAAAAAAAATTCACCTGAGCCAAGTTCCACTGATTCATATATTTCAAGTGTTTTGTAACCAGGAGGGGAGAGGGGGAACAGATTTGGAGTCTCCTACTCCTGGATTCTACATGGAAAAGCCAGCTGCTGCTCAAGGTCAGCAGTGTGGCTCCAACCACTCATTTGTCTCTTCACAAAATGGCCCCAAAGTGCTTGTTTTATTTTTATTTATTTATTTAATTTTATTTTTGAGTCAGAGTCTCACTCTGCTGCCCAGGCTGGAGTGTAGTGGCACGCTCACAATCACCACAGCCTCAACCTGCTGGGCTCAGGCAATACTTCCACCTCAGCCTTCCAAGTAGCTGGAACTACAGGTGTGTGCCACTGTGCCCGGCTAAGTTATATTTTTGATTTATTATAGGGACAAAGTCTCACCAAGTTGCCCAGGCTGGTTTCAAACCCTGGACTCGGGCAATCCTCTCACCTCTGTCTCCCAAAGTGCTGGGAGCCACCATGTCCAGTTCAAAAATGCTTGTTTTAATTATCACTCCTATCAGCACTGTATGAGAGTTCCAGCTACTCTAGTTTTGTCTTTTGATTCTTTTATTATTATTATTATTATTATTATTATTATTATTATTTTGAGTCAGAGTCTCACTCTGTCGCTCAGACTGGAGTGCAGTGGCCGCTCTTGGCCACCACAGCCTCAACCTGCTGGGCTCCAGTGATTCTTCCGCCTCAGCCTTCTGAGTAACTGGAACTACAGGCGCACACTGCCACGCCTGGCTAATTTTTTGATTTATTGTAGAGATGAGGTCTCACCAAGTTGCCCAGGCAGGTCTTGAACCTGCAGGCTCAGGAAATCCACTCACTCTTTATTATTATTATTATTATTATTATTATTATTATTATTATTATTTGAGTTGGAGTCTCACTCTGTCGCCCAGACTGGAGTGCAGTGGCTGCTCCCAGCCACTGCTGCCTCGACCTGCTGGGCTCTGGCGATCCTTCTGCCTCAGCCATCCAAGTAGCTGGAACTATAGGTGCACACTGCCACGCCTGGCTAATTTTTTGATTTATTGTAGAGATGAGGTCTCACCAAGTTGCCCAGGCGGGTCTCAAACCCGCGGGCTCAGGAAATCCATTCACTCTTTTATTATTATTATTATTATTATTATTATTATTATTATTATTATTTTTGAGTTGAAGTCTCACTCTGTCGCCCAGACTGGAGTGCAGTGGCTGCTCCTGGCCACTGCAGCCTTGACCTGCTGGGCTCTGGTGATCCTTCTGCCTCAGCTGTCCAAGTAGCTGGAACTACAGGCACACGCTACCACGCCCACCTAGTTTATGATTTATTGTAGAGATGAGATCTCGCCAAGTTGCCCAGGCGGGTCTCGAACTTGCGGGCTCAGGCAATCCACTCACCTTAGCCTCTCAAAGGTGTGGGATTACAGGCTGAGCCACCGAGTCCGGTACTTTTATTATTTTTTAAGTCAGGGTCTCACTCTGTTGCCCAGGCTGGAGTACTGCGGCATGATCATGGCTTGCCGAAGACCAGCTCCAGCCGGGTTCAGGGCACCCCAAAGGTGGAGAAGGCGTTGGCGATTGGGGGGAAGAAGAAAGAGAGAAAGAGAGATTAAGAAAGAGATTGGACTCCAGTCTAGTGCAGAAGCCATTTATTGGGAATTACAACGGGTCTTTTATACACCGTTGGGTGTGTGAGGGGCGTTCCCCACCCGCTAGATGTTCTTTCAGGTATAAACCCATAACCTAATCCATGAAACCTTAATCCATGACTGCCTTTAAACCCTTTTTGTACTGCCTATAAACCCTTTTCATATTGCCTATAAACCCTTTTCATTCTAATACCAAGTTAAACAATTCTATAGAGACTTAAGTACTTACTTTACAAACTAAAGTGGCCCATCCCAGAATGTTTGGAATGTGGCCCAAAGTTCACAGTGGGCTACCTGCAAGTAACCCAGCCACATTCTTTCAACAAAATGACTGTCTTCTAAAACTATATTCTACAATTTACACCTTATTCAACTTCAATAAATCCTAAGATCATGACCCAGAAGCCTGTGACCAATACTAAGGCTCTTAGATGTGACCCGAGTTTGAATTATAAGTTGTGTGAAAGCCAAAACTGCAGTTTGTGGAAGAATGGGAGCAATGAGCTTCTAAAGTTAGCTTGTGTTCATCCCGGTCTCAGAGTTTTTATGTTTTGAACTCACAGGAGCTTAATCTGGTTAGTGCTGAGAAGAAAGAGGGAGGAAATGGGGTCAATAGCTCCCGAACGCATCCTAGTGGTCTCGGGGTCAACGGCCCTTCCTGATCCCTAACATTCAGTGGGCCTCCGTAGCTGGCTCCCAACATCTCCCCCTTTTTTATTTTTTAGCACGAAACCATGAAACTCCATATTGAGCTGAAGATGATTGGGAGTAGACACAAAAACAAAAGAATCACTGCTCCGCAAATGCCCACATTGATGAGTATAGACATTAATGACTTTTGATTAGCAAATGATGCCTGAATTTCTTGATGTAATTTAGCAAGGTCTATACTCAGGTCTGAATGGTTCCAAATTCCAAGTTACTTTGTCCCAAGTATGGACATATTTAAACTCAGAGTGACATTGGAGAGCCAATTTTATTTTTAAGGTCACAAGTTCTTGCCCTACTGCTAAAACATTAACCTTACTTTCTAACTTCTGGTCTATGATTTCCTGAATAGCTACAGCAATAGAAATGTTTTTAGATAGCCGATTGGCAAACGTAGTTGTATGAACTTTCTTAGGTAATGCTACAGCTGAAAAGTAGCTATTAAGGCTGTAACTCCAAAAATCTTTTCCACCAGTGTTTCTAAACCATATTCACAAGAGGCTGTCTGAGAACAACAAATCCCTTATAAGAAACATCAGTTAAACAATTAGTTAATACACTTGTTTACAAGACAAATTATAAACATCATTTTGACGTTTTATGGTCAATGTTAACACTGGAGGTACCCATTCATTAATATGCCATCTAGCAGAGATGGGATTTTCCCCATCTAACCTTGAAGTATAAGGTCAAGTTTTACACAGGGTAAAAAATAGTCCACTTTAGAGTCATAAATACAGTCTCTCCATATTGGATATCCAGAATCTCGTGAAATGATCAGCCAGTCCTTCTCAGTGTTGTTAGAAACAAATGGGAGGTAAACAAGAGCTTCCTTCATAAGTCCTTTGTCTGAGCCACCCACTTGAGAAGAGACATGTCGGTGGAAAAAAAGGGGGGTGAGAAGTCTGGAGACTGGGGTTAGGTGCCATGGCCTTTGGCAACCCCCCTTCTCCAAAGGTAGAAGAGAAAGACTGGAGGCTGGGGACAGGTGCCGTGGCCTTTGGCACCTGCCCCTTCTCCGAAGGTTAAAGAGAAAGACTGAAAGTCAGAGCTAGGCACCACGGCCGTAGATGCCTGCCCTTCCTTCCCAGATAAAGGCAAAGGGACTCACGGACAGATTACAAAAAACAAGAGTAGTAGGGAAAGCAGGAATTGGAGTTGTAGGAGGAATAGGAGAGGACAAAGGAAGTGAAAACCCTTATTTTGTTTACGTTTTTAGCATGTTGTGAAGTTACCGTATCTCCTGCTTCTTCTGCCAGAAATTCTATTTGCTCCCATGCTGGTAATTGGGAACGACGGATGCTGAAGACATTGCTATAGTTTTTAGACAGCATCTGATAGTGTGTTGTCTTGATTTTGGGATAATCTGAGAGGGAAGTTTTTGCAATGAAAGTTCTCTCATCTGGTGTGTCAGTGTTCCTCCTTCCTCTGGCTGGGAGGGTGGATGGTACAATTCTTGTTTAGTCGAGTGTTGCAAATCCTGTTCAACATGTAATGGTTGGTAGGCACTGCTCCACGTCTATTCCTTTGAGTCTACAGGGTCCATGCCACCCGTCTCAGTCTTCAGGTTAGCGGGGGCACTTCGAATAAATCAATCAGGAATCCAAACAGGAGTTGATGCATCCTGTGAGCAACCGGAGATGGCAACCCAGGTTGCAATGCACCCATAGCCTCCATGGTGGCATTAATGGCTCTTAGATCCTGTAAAAGTCTCCATTTTCCAGATTTCTTTTTTATAACAAATATAGGAGTATTCCAAGGACTGGTAGAAGGCTCTATATGGCCAGCCTCCAACTGCTGTTGAACTAATTCTCTTGCTGCCTTAAGTTCCTCTGAGGGCATGGGCCATTGTTCCACCCAAACTGGTTTATCATCTTTCCAGGTAATGGGATCAGCAGCCTCAGGAACAGTAGCCCCTGGGGCAAATTTGAAAAGCCAATACCAGACCGGTCTTTTCTCTCTACAACCTGAACAGGTCCTTTTATGCCCTGTCTGTTCCTTCCAAGCCCCTTTAAGGGATCGTATCCTATTTGTAGTGTTTGCGCTGACGCCTTGTCATCTGGACTATACAGAAACATGCCCATTTGAGCAAGAATATCGCGTCCCCAAAGTGTAATGGGGATGGAAGGAATGATGTAGGGACAAAAGGTTCCTGCAGTTTCATTATCTGTCCAATTTAAGATTTGAGAACTTTTGGCTACAGAGGGCGCTCGACCAATACCAATGAGTCCTGATGGGGCTGCTTGTGTTGGCCAGGAAGACGGCCAGTCTTTCCCAGCAATACAAGAAACATCAGCCCCTATATCTAGCAGACCTTTAATTTTAACTTCCTGAATATATAAATCTTTTAGAGTTCTGGAGTGAGTAATTTCCTGAACCCAGAAAGCAAAATTGATTGAGCCAAATCCAGAGTCACCCCTGGGCTTATTGGTTAGAGACTTGCTCATTTTATGATAGGGTAAGAGCTATTCTTTGACCTTCATAAAACTGTACAGTTTTGCTAGGGGGAGCAACAAGTACCTGAATTTCCCTTCTGTAGTCAGAGTCCACCACTCCAGGAATCACAGAAACTCCTTGTAGAGACAAGGAACTTCTTCCCAATATTATACCCACTATTCCATCCAGGAGAGGGCCCTTCACTCCCGTTGGAATTGGGGTAACTGGAACATCTGGAGTTAATATTGTTGTGGTGGAGGAATGGAGGTCCAGTCCTGCACTCCCTGGGGTGGCTCTGATGAGTTCTGAGATGGGACAAAGGGAACAAACGGGTTCATGCTGGAAGCTGCCCCTATTGTTATTTGGGGCCGGGGCTGGCCCCTCTGCCCATTTCCTGGAATCGGCACTGTAGATCATTGTTTAGTTAACAGAGTGCCATTTTTATGAAATTTGAATTTGCAATCCCTAACCCAATGAAATCCCTTCTGACACCTAGGACACAGAGACTTTGGCCGAGAGCTCTCATTAGGCTGTTGCATCAGGGCTTCCAGCAACCTTTGTTTAGCTGGACAGTCCCTACTAATATGGTCAGGCTGCCCACAGTTATAACAAGTTAAAACCGAGCTGTTTTTTGATTTATTGTTACCATTTTGCATTCCCTGCACAAATTGTGCATAAGTTTCTCCCTTCAAGGTGGCGGCTATTGCCATACTCTGCATAACGGCAGGGTTAATATCAGCACACTGCCTGATATAATCAGTTAATCGTCCTGTTCTTCTAATCGGTCTAATCAAAGCTTGGCAAGTACTGTTAGCATTCTCAAAAACCAACTGTTTAATAAGGATATCTGCTGCTTCTGCATTAGAGATTACTCTATTTACTGCTGTTGTAAGTCTAGAGAGAAACTCCTCGTAAATTTCATCTGTTTTCTGCTTAAGATCAGATAGTGAGGTAGTCTGAGTAGAATTAATAGGTAACTTCTTCCAAACCTCACTTGCACAAGAATTTACCTGGAGTAAAACTTCCTTGGGTAAGATTAGTTGACTATCAACTGACTCATATAATCCTTTTCCTAACAACATATTGCTAGAAATATGAAACTTATCTGGATCCCTCTGCTGGTTAACAGCCCTCTGGATCCTTACCTGATCTTCAAATTCAGTTTTTCATAGTAAATAGTCTCCTCCTGACAAACAGCTTTTAGCAAGTTGTCGCCAATCTTGTGGTGTCATCCACCGAGTGACAAATTGTTCCATAATAGTAATAGTATAAAGGAGCCGTAGGACCATACCGAGTACAAGCTTCTTTAAGTTCCTTAATTAATTTATATGGTAGCAGCTCCCAGTGAGGTGCCTTGTTTACTGTGCCTTCTTCCATATAAATTACTGGAAAGCAAGAAGACAGGTAAAATCTCCCTCTTTCTCAGCCTTTTTTCTGGCTCCCTGCATACCTACATTAGCCGGAGACACATACCCAGGTGTGAATTTCAGTGTTTTCACCTTATTTCTAGTAAAGGGTATGGGAGGAGGTACCTTGGCAACATTACCAGGATTTTTTTCGCTTATGATACCCAATCACTTCCTCCTCCAACTCCATTTCCTCCTTGGGGAAAATTTCATCGTCTAAAGGAGGCACTGAGGCTACGGCCAGCAGGTGAGTGTCTTTATTTTTGGCCGGAATTTTAGAGAAATTGTGCTGTGGATTTAAAGCATATCAGATAATATTCCATAAAACTAAGGCATACAAAATGCAAAAGGCAAGCCAATTGGTTCCTCTATTGGACAATATGTTCAAAATACTAGTAGACATGTTCCTTTCTTTAGATTCACTCTGGCCCATGATTCTATCATGGCTCTTAAACTGCTCACCCTTCCTTGCTCTGCCTGTCTCTACAGAGGGGTCCGCGGCACCCTGGGTGAGGTCATATGCGTCCCGAAAAAGAAAGCTTACCTTGAGGTCCCACATTCAGGTGCCACTTGCCAAGACCCACTCCAGCCGGGTTCAGGGTACCCCAAAGGTGGAGATGGCGTTGGCGATTGGGGGGAAAAAGAAAGAGAGAAAGAGAGAGAGAGAGAGAGAGAGAGAGAGAGAGAGACTAGACTTCAGTCTAGTGCAGAAGCCGTTTATTGGGAATTACAATGGACAGAAGAGTTCTCAAATCTGCCTCCTTGAGAATTTAGGGGCTAGGTGTTTTTTAAGCAATTTAGCAGGCAGGGGGATAGGGACTGCTAATTGGTTGGAGATTGAATCACAGAGATGTTGAGATTGTCTTCCTGAGCCAAGTCAGTTTCTGGGTGGGGTTCACAGGTCATTGGTCTGTGTAGCATCAGTAGGTCTGCCAAAATGTAGAATCTGAAAAACATTTCTAACACCAGTTTCAGATTTATGTTATCTAGGAGCAGTTGAGGAAGTTACAAGTCTGGTGAACAATGGAACAATGACTAGAAAATCCCTAGTAATCAAAGCTACTCATGCCCTTCAGCAGATTAAATTGAAGATGCCATCAAGGATATCTGATGGCTCATTGTTTCAGGGAAAATATGTTTAACAACCTCCTGGGAAGGGGTCAGGACTTGACGATAGTCCATTGTTGTCCATTGTTCTCTATTGATATGTCTGTGCAGACCAACAGATTTTTCTATTTCTAACCATAGCCGTCCCTTTGCAGGGTTCAGATCTTTTCTACAGTTTTTATTCCATAACCTTATGTTAATTTTATGTAGGCAGTTTCACTCCCATGGCTTTGAGTGGTACCACCCCCAAGGCTTGGCCAGACAGAGACACAGTGTGTCTCTGTCTGGACCTGTCCCTGAAGGCTAGAGTCCTGTGCCCCTGACTCTTCTGGAGCAGGGTCCTGTGCCTGCAGCTTTACCGGGGTCCTTTAAAATCTAGGTGACTCAAGCCTGTAATCCCTGCACTTTGGGAGGCTGAGGCGAGAGGATTGCAAATCCAGGGGTTTAAGACCATCCTGGGCAACTTGGTCTCATTGCTACAACAAACAAATAAATAAATTAGATGGGCATGGTGGCATGTGCCTGTAGTACCAGCTACTTGGAAGACTGAGGCGGAAGTGTGGTAGGCTCTTTTACAGAGAAATGGGACACTGAGGCTTCTTTGCCAGGAAGCAGCATTTATTTGTGCCAGCACCGACTCAGTGGATTCACATCCAAAGGCTGAGCCCTGAACACAGCAGGGTGTTGCATTATTTACTTTTCGTTCACTTTTCTTCACATTCTAACTCCTATGTCTCCCTTATATGGCAACATACATTTTGATTGGGTATTTCGTGGCACAGGGTTGTAACAGGGTTATGCATAAGTACTTAGACATTGATTGCACCACATTACTTTCTTGTTCTGGGAAGGCCCTTACCACATTCCTCCGTTTGATGCTCGGGCCCTTCTAGGGTCAAAGAGCATCACCTTGGTTTAGAGGTTTGTATTTCCATAACATCATTGCATGTGCTGCCATTTTCCTTTTGACTGTGACCTCAATGAGGTTTGTGGCAGACCTAATAACCAAGGGAGCCAGACAGGGCAGGATTAGACAAATTCCCAAAACCACAAGTACAACACCTATGAGGGTTTTGAATCCCCTAAAGGTTGATAACCATCCCCCAAACAATTCCCTGGGGTTCTAGCCTTTTCAAATTTGGACAGGTACATGTGCTATTTTTCTAATACTAGGGCTATATTAGTTACAGCCTCTCCATTATCGTCTATTTGGTGACAACAGTCAGATCAGTTGAATTTCTCGCATACTCCTCCTTCTGCCAGCAACTAATCTAAGGCTAAGAGGTTCCGATATATTTGCTGCATGCATTAGGGTCTGTTGCTTGGCCAGGAGTTCCAGAGCCGAGGTTGTCTGATTAGTAATGATTTCTAACACAGTGTGCAATCTAATAATGCAATTGAGCATGTATATAGTGTATCGGTAACACAGAGAGGCTGTGACACCAAGGCTGTTTTAGGAAGTAGCATATTTATTTGTGCTGGCACAGACTCAGTGAGTTAATGCTCTAAGGCTGAGCCCCACGGGGTGAGAGGATAGGGGTCTTATACCTAAGTTTAGGTAAGGGAGGGGGGATCGTGTTAAGTGATTACACATTTTCTTTGGAATTTATAAGGTTGTACTCAGCAAAATCAGATTTTCAAAGAACAAATGGTCTCCCAGAAATGCAGAGCGAGTAGGGGTTGTAAACTGATAACTTAAAAAAGAGGATTTGGCTGGGCTCGGTGGCTCAGCCTGTAATCCCACGCCTTTGGGAGGCTGAGGTGAGTGGATTGCCTGAGCCCGCGGGTTTGAGACCCGCCTGGGCAGCGAGACCTCATCTCTACAATAAATCAAAAAATCAGCTGGGCATGGTAGCGCATGCCTGTATTTCCAGCTACTCAGAAGGCTGAGGCAGAAGGATCGCCGGAGCCCAGCAGGTCGAGGCTGCGGTGGCCGGGAGCGGCCACTGCACTCCAGTCTGGGCGACAGAGTGAGACTCCAACTCAAAAAAAAAAAAAGAGAGGATTTGGGTAAGTTTGTGAAGTGGTTACTCTTTTGCATTTCCATGAAAGCTGTCAGTCTTTGGCTATTTGGTTTTCTCAAACTGTAAAAGGTAATGAATTGCGTGGAACCTGTGTGAAACCTTATATATTAAGTGTAATAAATTATGTGAAATTTAATGAAACTATGACCTCATATATTAAGTATGCTGAAACTGTATGCTGTAACCTCTCCCCTAAAACTTAGTAATTCTTGAAAACCCTGGAAAGAACGCCCTACTTGGAAACCCCAAGTAGCTATGTTAGATAATTTAACCAGCTTTTTCTGCATCTGTAACCCTCGCTGGCAGTGTGTGAGTGTTGTGCGACAAGCCCCTTTCAAATTCTGGCAGGTTTTTCTCTGTTTAAATTGTGGCAGGCAAGTCCCTCTTCTGCCGGGCTCTGTGTCGTTCAAATTTGAATTATAACGGCCTTGTGGATTAGGTGGGCTTTTGCTTATTTAAAATAACAGCTGCTGGAGAGGGTGTGGTGAAAAGGAAACACTTCTACACTGCTGGTGGGAGTGTAAGCTAGTGCAACCTCTGTGGAAAGCAGTGTGGCGATCCTAAAAGC
>NW_007258187.1:144051-163203 GCF_000164805.1 Carlito syrichta | reverse complement strand
GACTCCAACTCAAAAAAAAAAAAAAAGAAAGAAAGGCCCCTGCCGCAGTATGGGGCCCTTGCCTAGAGACCTGCAAGTCTGGTGGGTGACCCTGGCCAGTCAAACCTGGCTAATAAACCTCTCTCTTGGTAAATTATGTGTCGGTGTTGTGAATCAAATGCGCGGACCCCACATCAAAACAAAACCGGTCTGGCGGGTTTTCAGAGCTTGCTGATTGATTTTGAAAAGGAATACTTTTAACTGCTATCAGTCCCCTTTCTGCCACAATAAGGGTCCAGTATCCCCAACTTCCATCTTGTGCCTGAGTTGCAGGACCATAGGTTTTAATGAGTCTTTGGGGAAGTCATTCATCCTCTCCCCATTTTTGTTCTTCCCCTACTTCAAGGGATCTTGCAGTCCTCACCTTTAGGTTTTGGTCAAGAGGACTCCCTACCTTATCTTCCATTTGGTTGGGCAGAAGGAAGAATCTGGGTTGGCTTATTCCAATAGTACAAATGCCCTTGCACTAGGCTGGGAGTTGGGTGTAAGCTCTTTTCCCACATAGCCAAAACAACATTGGGTTCCTGCCACACATCAGAATTATCAGAGGTGAGGTTACCCCAGCATTGGCCTATGACAGGGACACTGTGGAATGGGTTGGCATCCTTGGGGGATGATACAGTACAGTTGACTATGGTTTGGTTAGGATAGGGTTTATGACATTGAGAAGAGCCAGCTGCCAGGGTGGAGGCCCAGTACCAGGAAGGAGTGCCTGGCCACCAAGCCAGGTTGGTGGAGTTCCAGGATAATACACTTTTGCAGGGGGTTTCCCCTACCCATTGTGTGCCACTACACCCAGTTCTTCTAATGCATTCTTCCCCAATTACTTCAGAGGTGAGGATCCAACTTTGGGGTCATCCACTTTCCCGTGTAACTATAGAATGATTCTGTTGGAGGAGTTAGTAAGTGCTCAAACTAGTTCCTTTCCAAGGCCACTCCTCACTCATGAGGGCTCCCCCACAGACCCAGCAGTTGGTAACATTAAGTTCATGAGCAATCCTTTTGGCTAAATCTATGAAGAGATTTTTCCAGCATAGGGAGTTTTAAATTTTGGCCCATGTTCTTTTTTAGCTGATCATACATTGGGCTGAGTTCCACAGGTGGGGATGGCCCAGACTTAGGAGATACCTGTTGTATCACTCGTCATATAGTTTCTTTAACTAGTTGGGCTCAGGCATGATCTTTTTTTTTTTTTTTTTTTTTGAGTTGGAGTCTCATTCTGTCACCCAGATTGGAGTGCAGTGGCCGCTCCTGGCCACCGCAGCCTTGACCTGCTGGGCTCCGGCAATCCTTCCGCCTCAGCCTTCCCGGTAGCTGGAATTACAGGTATGCGCTACCACGCCCGGTTAATTTTTGATTTATTGTAGAGATGAGGTCTCGCCAAGTTGCCCAGGCGGGTCTCGAGCCCGCGGGCTCAGGCAATCCACTCACCTCAGCCTCCCAAAGTGCTGGGATTACGGGTTGAGCCACCAAGCCCGGCTCAGGCATGATCTTGGAGGCCCTCTCCATCTGAGACACCTATATGCCTGAGATCGGTCCAGCAGGCCCAACCTCTGCCTAATCTACTGTCTGGTTTGTTACAAGTATGTCCTGCTGCGTACTTGGCTTTTATACATCTCATCCAATACATTTTACCATTGTCAGTACAGAGGGAGGTGCTGGTGTAACAGGCTGCTGGTTGGTAGAAATATGAGTTGAAGGCTACCTGCCAGTGCCCCTGAAAAAAAAAAACTTTTCCTATGCAATGGCTGCATGGCGGGTGAGGCTGGGTGCTCAAATGGACACTTACGAGAAGCCCCACTAAAAGTCCTTAAGAGTCTGGTTTGCATCTTGGTTTGCTGTTTGGCTAGTATGTTAAGGGCCTTTGCAGTCTTATTAGTTATAATTTTAATAGCCACCTGTATTACAGGATAAGGGACTTAGGTTAATGAAAGGAGCCCAGACTAGAAGCAACTAATAGCAATCCTGCCCACAAGAGGAAAAAGAGTACTAGTAAAACCTTTTCTCCACACTGCCAGTCAGCCGGGGTGGCTTCCGTTAACCCTACGGCAAAGATTGAGGTGAGGAATACAGCAATAGGTAGGGATGAGTACATTACAGTAAAAGAACAGTCTATTTATCCCGTCGGATGGTCGATTCCTTAAACTTCTGCCATGCATAGATTAGTCAGCTTCCAGAATGACTAAAGCAGGGTAGCTGTCCTCTAGGGTTCTAGGGTTGCAACTCATTTCCTGGTGTTGATAGATCAAAAGTCCATTCCCAGTCTTGAGAGGCCGGTTTCACCCTGCTGTTGTGAAGCCAGGGCGCTACCTCGGCTACCTTTACTGTAGTAGGGGTGGGTAAAATGACAGTGAATGGACCTCTCCAAAGGGGCTATAGGGAGTTGGACATTCTATTCTTTTACCCATACAGAATCTCCTGGTGTAAAGGGTTAAAGCTTACGGGTAACTGTTCCCTAACCCGATGGTGTATAGCGGTTAGGGTTGAGCCAAGGGCTTGCATCTGCTGTCTCATCTGCTGCCTACTTTCTTTAGATCCCCTGTGTACCCTTGATAATGGGGGGAGGGTGTCCATAAGGAATTTCAAAAGGGAAGAACCCTGTTTGTCTAGTAGGGCTAGACCTGATTCTTAGCAAAGCAATTGGCAACAGCTGGTCCCGGTGTAGGTGGGTCTCCTGACACAGTTTACTTCATTTTAATTTTAGAGTCCAATTCATCTGTTCCACCTCTCTGGAGCTCTGGGGATGGTATGCGGTGTGAAATTTCCATGTGATTCTTAAACCCTTTGCCACCAATTGTATTACTTCCGCTGCAAATGCTGGCCCATTGTCCGATCCTATGGTGACTGGGATCCCAACTCAGGAATGATTCTTTTAGGAGAAGTTGGGCCACCTTGTGTGCCTTCTCCATGTGGGTAGGGAAGGCATCTACCCAACCTGAGAAGTCACAAAGACTAACAGATATTTGCAGGCTTGAACTTGGGGAAGCTCAGTGAAGTCCATGACTATATTCTCAAATGGGACCCCTCCAACACTCTGCACTCCAGGGAAGATCTTAGGCTCCTGCCGTGGGTTATTTTGGGCACACATTTTGCACTGTTCACACACTGCACAGGCTATGCTGGAAAGTAGAGGAACGTAGAAATGTTGGCCCAATGTGGTCTCAAGAGCCATTCAGCCAGTGTGGGTTTCCTAATGGAACTGCTTGACAAAGGTTGTGGCCAAGGGAATTGTGACTCGCCTGTCCTTAAATTTCCATCATCCTCCCGAGAGGTAGTTTCCACCTTCAGTATTGAACCAAGTGTGTTTGTGTTGTGAGTACTTAGGGTTCCATTCTACCAATGGACTGGGGAGCAGTGCGGCAGCCAGAGCCATTGGTTCTGTAGTCCCCTGGGAGGCCATAAGCTTTGCTTCTTGGTCTGCTTTTCAGTTCCCTTGAGCGACCGTGGTGTCTCCCCTTTGATGTCCCCGACGATGCATAGCTGCTACCTTCTTAGGGCCCCATACAGCCCCTAAGAGTTCAAGGATTTCTTTACTGTATCTTATGTCTTTTCTTCCCCATATGTGTGGAGGATATATTTATTGAAGGCAGTGTATATATTGACACCTATTCCTGCTGCCAGTTGGAGGGCTCAGGTTACTGTGATGAGTTCTACTTTTTGTGCTGAGGTCCCTTTTGGCAGAGACTTTGCCTTGATGGTGGAATTCAGGGTTACCCTGGAGTATCCAGCAAGGTGTTCTCCCTCTGTCACGAAGCTGCTACTGTCAGTGAAATACTCAACGTTGGGGTCTTTGAGAGACTGGCCCATTCAGTCCGATTGGCTGGAAAACACTTTGTCCATGACTTTGATGCAGTCATGATAGGGCTGACCTGGCCCGACAGGCAGCAGAGTTGCAGGGTTGAAGGTCTGCACCACTTCTAGGTGAATGTGTGGGTTTTCACATAGTATTTCCTGATATTTGACCATATGGGCATTAGTTAACCAGTATTGTCCCTTATACTCCATTAATGTCAATACGAGTGTGGCACTGGGACTGTTAATTCTTGTCCCGTAGTCAATTTGTCAGCTTCTGCTACTAGGAGGGCTGTGGTTGCAAGTGCCCGTAGGCAGGGTGGCTAGCCTTGGGGAATGGAGTCAAGTTGTTTGGAGAGGTATGCTGCTGGACTATGCCATGATCCCTACATTTGGGTTAGAACTCCCACTGCTACACCAGTACATTCATGCATGCACAGGGAGAAAGGTTTGGACATGTCTGAGAGTCCCAGGCTGGGTGTGTTGGTGAGGGCTCATTTAATCTTTTCAAAGGCCTATTGTTGTGTTCACTCCCATAACAAAGGTTCTTATTCTCCTCCCTTTGTGTCCTCATAAAGGGACTTTGCCCAGGATAGAGAAGTTAGGTATCTAGATTCTACAGAAACCTGAGACCCTGAGGAACTCTTGAAGCTGGCATTGGGTTGACAGCACTGGAATTGAGCAGATGGCCTGTTTACTTTCTAGGCCAAGTTGATGCTGTCCTTGGGATAGGTGGAAACTGAGACATTTGCCCCGCCCCCTTTTTGACAGATTTGGGTCTTTTTCCTGGGAACCTTGTAGCCAGCCTTCCATAGGAGGGTGAGGAGCTGTCATGTCCCTTCCATATAGTCCTCCAGCATCCACCTGGCCAACAGCAAATCATCTACATACTGAAGTAGTGTGCAGCCATGTTGGTCTTCTGGGAAGGCCTTTAAATCAGAGGCTAATGCTGTGCTAAAGATGGTTGGGGGAATGTTTGAATCCTTGAGGCACTTAGTCCAAGTCAACTGTGCTTTGTCACCATTTCCGGGCTTCTCCCATTGAAAAGCAAAAATTGGCTGACTCTGAGGGGCCAAGCAGATACAAAAGAGTGCATCCTTGAGGTCCAAACATGTAAAGAAGGTAGCCTCAGCGGGGATAAGCTCCAGGAAAGTATAGGGGTTGGGCACAACTGGGTGAAAGGTAATGGCAGCCTGGTTCACTGCTCATAAGTCCTGAACTGGCCGGTAGTCATATGTCCCTGGTTTCTGGACTGGCGGGAGAGGCGTGTTCCAAGATGACTGACAGGGTCAGAGGAGTCCATATTTTAGAGGTCTTTCCAGATGTTTCTGGACACCAATCCGTGCCTTGCAAGTGATGAAATATTGTCTCTGGGGGGTGGGTCCAGTCTCTGGTTTTAGTTCTACTACTATTGGGGGTATATTTCAAGCTGGACTAGGAGGACTGTCCTCAGCCCATACCCCGGGCACCTTGAAGGGAAACTCAGGTCCTTGCCGTGGCCCTTCTATAAGACTCTAGAGATGCCACTCCTCCCTTCAGGGGACCACAAGAGTCATAATTTTTGCTTCAGGTTTCCCCAGGGTCAGAGCCACCTCACTGTTGGAGTGGAAAGTTATCTGGGCTCGCAACTTTCCCAGGAGGTCTTGACCCATTAAAGCCACAGGACAGTCAGAGAGATACAGGAATTTGTGAATAACTTCATGGCCTCTTAGATTACATTGCTGGGGCCATAAGAAGGGGTGACGAGCCCAGCCACTTGTGGCCCCCACAATAGTGGCTTGCCTCTGTGAGAGGGGGCCCATAGATTGGGTTACCACAGAATACTCCACCCTGATATCTACCATGAAGTCAAGGGGCCAGTCCCCCATGGTCATTCGGATGATCGACTCCTGGGGGCCTAACAAAATGGAGCCCAGTCTGTCCTAGTCTTCTCCATAGTTCTCCAAGGCAGCTAGGCCAACAAAATTACTCTTGGGGGGCCACATACGGTCGGGGCATGGGCTGGTACCATCCCTGGACCACCTGGCCTCTCCCTCCTCCCTGGGGTGTTGGACAAAAATCCTCTGGCTCTGGACACTCATTCTTCCTATGACCTTCTTGGAAACAGCGTACGCATTGATTCCACCCCAATCTCATCATTGGTCGAGGTGGTTCTTCTTTTTGGCCTATTCTCTGGCCCCAGCCTTGGCCTCAGCCCCATAGGGCTGTTCTTCAGGTATGTCCCGACTGTTCCACCAAGATAGCAGCAAGCAGATCTATCTATCTTCTTCATTTTCTGGTCTGCTTCTCATCGGGTCATTTGGTCTTGGTTGAGGAATACCTTCGTTGCAACCTCTAATCGTTGGCTAGCATTCATTCCAGCAAAGCCCTCTAACTTCTGTAGTTTGTGTCAGATGTCTCCCTGAGCCTGACCAACAAAAGCTGCATTAACCATTCACTGATTTTCAGCTGCTTCTGGGTCAAAGGGGTATAAAGTTGAAATGCTTTGCATAGCCTCTTGTAGAATTGACTTGGTCTCTCTTCAGGTCCCTGGAGCACCTCTGAGGTTTTGCTCATGTTCATAGTCTTTTTCCCTCCTCCTTTCATACCTCTTAAAAGAACCTCTTGGTAATGCTCGAGCATTTGAAATTCCCAACCATTGTTAGGGTCCCACTGGAGGGTCTTCCTTGGGGAACTCATTCTGGGCATAGACCTGAGCATTCATTGTCTCTGCAGGGGCGTGCTCCTCTAACCATTTTAAAGCGACCTGAGTAATTTGGCAGCGTTCTTCAGTGTTAAACAGAGTCAGAAAAAAGAAGCCGGTGGCAATCAGTCCAAGTGGGCTTGTGGGTCTGGATGATGGACTGCATTAGATTAATCATGGCCTGAGGCTTCTCATTGAAGGAGGGGGTATGGTTTTTCCCGTTCAGGAGATCAGTGGTGGTAAAGGGCTAATATATAAAAATATGTTGTCCCCCATGGATCTGATCATCTTGATTGTAGTAGTGGGGCCCTCTAGTTTCTCTCCATGGCGGTTGTAAGGCTTCTCGGTGCCTGTGGGGAGGCGGGCTGCCAGCAAGGTCCTTCTGGCGCTTTCCGGTGTACGGAGTTAGAACCAGTGGCTCTGGAGTAGCTGTGACCAGGGGTATCTTGGGTGATTTTGTGGGAGGGGTGGCTTCAGGGGTGTGGGTAGTCTCCAGTGGGGCCCCAGCTGGAGTAGGTGCGGGGAGTATAGGCAGCAGTGAGGGATGCAATGGCACATAAGGAAGAGGGATTTCTTTGGGCTTCTCAGACAGAACAGGCTTATTGGGCTCCAGTTGGCATTTTGAGGGAGTCATCATTCGGGCCATTGTGATTTTACAGTTCTCTTCTAGACAGACTTTTAACCGAGGTGATTGAGAAAGGAGTGTATCTTACCAACAGTCAATATAAGGGAATTGGTCAGGGTGGCCTGTGTCCCCTACAGTGATTCTAAACACTTTGCTAACCAGTTCTTTGTCTAGTGACCCCTCAAAGGGCAGCCCACCCCGAATGAAGGCCACTCTATTTCACAGAACGTCTGGAATTTTCTGGGAGTCAACTTAATACCATAGTTCCCTGAATATCCCTTTTTGAAATTCTTTTTTTTTTTGAGTTGGAGTCTCACTCTGTCACTCAGACTGGAGTGCAGTGGCCGCTCCTGGTTACCACAGCCTCGACCTGCTGGGCTCTGGCAATCCTTCCGCCTCAGCCTTCCCAGTAGCTGGAACTACAGGTGTGTGCTACCACGCCCAGCTAATTTTTTTGATTTATTGTGGAGATGAGGTTTCGCCAAGTTGCCCAGGTGGGTCTCGAACCTGTGGGCTCAGGCAATCCACTCACCTCGGCCTCCCAAAGCGCTGGGATTACAGGCTGAGCCATGGAGCCCAGCCCTGAAATTCTTTACCATTCACTCTAGGAGGGTAAGCTTACTCTGTTTGCCATCCACTCCCTCCCTCTAAAATATGACAATCACACACGAGAAAGGGAAGGGGTGAGCACTTGCTTCGTCTGTCTCCAGCCACTTTCCTCATGGAGTTATTTCAGGTGCCTCTTAGCAACTGGCAGGTCGGTATAAGCCCCTAACCGGGTTTTGATCTCTCCTGGCTCCACTTCTGCCCTAGGCCATATGAGGTTGCGAAACCGCGAATTGGGACTCTGCTTTCACTTAGCTGCCAGGCAGTTTCTCATTCATTTGTGCTCACACAACGTGTTCAGTCTGCTGCCCAGTACCTTAAAGTTGCGGTTTTGTTCCCTGTGGCAACTCTGGGAGGTAGTCAGGCTCCCTTTCTGCCTCTTAGAGGCAGGCTTACCAAATCGAACCTGGGTTCTTTTTTTGTTGTTTTTTTTTGAGTTGGAGTCTCACTCTGTTGCCCAGACTGGAGTGCAATGGCCGCTCCCAGCCACCGCAGCCTTGACCTGCTGGGCTCCGGCGATCCTTCCGCCTCAGCCTTCCCAGTAGCTGGAGCTACAGGCGCGCACTACCATGCCCGGCTAATTTTTTGATTTATTGTAGAGATGAGGTCTTGCCAAGTTGCCCAGGCAGGTCTCAAACCTGCGGGCTCAGGCAATCCACTCACTTCAGCTTCCCAAAGGCGCGAGATTACAGGCTGAGCCACCGAGCCTGGCTCGAACCTGGGTTCTTAGCAGTCTGATGGGTGGCACTCCTTTGGTTGATTCTTGGGCCTCACCAGGTTCCTTTGTGCTCCCAGGGTTCTTGCCCCAGCACGCTGGGAGGGCTAGTCCTCTATGAATCAATTGGTCGGCTGGCGCCAGGCGAGGTCACCTCTCCTGGCATCCCAGGGGTTGCACCCTGGTGACAAGGGAGGTGAAATCACTGTCTCCACATCCCTGATGAGCCCCAGAGATGCGGTAGGATGCTTTACACAGAGATGGGACACCAAGGCTTCTTTGCCAGGAAACAGCATTTATTCATGGTGGCACCAACTCAGCAGATTCATATCCAAAAGCAGAGTCCAAAGTGCAGCCTCATATACTTTTTGCTAACTTTTCTTCACATTCTAGCCCCTTTGTCTTCCTTAAATGGCAACACACATTTTGATTGGGTATCTCATGGCACAGGGTTGTAACAGGGTTGTAACAGGGTTAGGCATGTGCACTTAGACATTGATTGCACCATGTTACTTTCTCTTTGCTCTGGGAAGGCCCTCACCACAGAAGGATGGCCTGAGCCCAGCAGGTCAAGGCTGAGGTAGCCGTGAGCATGACATTGTACTCCAGCCTGGGTGACAGAGTAAGACTCCAACTCAAACAACAAAACAACAACAACAAAAAAACACATATACACACAAAAATCTAGGTGGAGGCAGCTATGTCCCCAAGGCTTGTGCACTTTGTGTGCCAGCAGAAACACTGCCTCACAGACACTGCCAAAGTTTTCTGTCTATGGCCAAGTGTGATGGCTCACACCTATAATCCTAGTCCTTTGGGAAACTGAGGCAGGAGTTTGAGAACAGCCTAGGTAACACAGGAAGACCCAGTCTTCACAAAATTTTGTAAAAATTAGCAGGGTTGCTGGCATGCAACTGTAATCCTAGTTACTCAGGAGGCTGAGGCAGGAGGATCCCTTGAGCCCAGAAGTTCAAGACTCTAGTGAGCTCCGATTACACCACTGCATTCCAGTCTGGGCGACAGAGTGAGACCCTGTCTCTAAAAACAAAATAAGTTTTCTGCCTGTGCCCGTCAGAGGGATGGCTGCTGTGGCTCATGCTGCACCAAGGCATGTCAGAAACATACCCAGTATGGCTGAGGAGCATGACCACCTCTGGAAACAGTATGTCTTGTAGTCCCACAAGATGCTGGTGGCCTATCCTCTGGGACTGCTCTGTTCCTAAGGCCTGCCCTTGCATTCTGGGCTTGTGTTGAGAGTAGCAAAGTGATGACTTCTGAATCACTTTGGTTGGGTTGTAGGAGTGTCCTTTCACTGCCTTAAACAGCACCTCCTGGCTTCTGTCAAGATGGCTGACTAATCTCCCCGTTGTCTCAGTGAATAGCACCTGGCTTCTGTTGAGATGGCTGGTCCATACTAATGTCCTTATCAAAGGGTTGCTTGGCCACATCCTTAGAATTCTCTCCTGAATAGCCTTTCTCTTTTTTTTTCAACATAGATATTTTGAGAGTTTTTCAAATCTTTAAGTTCTGCTTCTCTTTTCATTAACAGTTATTGAAATCACTCTTTTTTCTTGCGTTTCGCTATAAGTAGTCACTGGAACCAGGTTTTTTCTTTTCTTTTCTTTTTTCTTTTTTTTGAGTTGGAGTCTCACTCTGTAGCCCAGACTGCGAGTACAGTGGCACACTCCTGGCCACCGCAGCCTCAATCTGCTGGGCTCTGGCGATCCTTCCACCTCAGCCTTCCAAATAGCTGGAACTACAGGCACGCGCTACCACGCTTGGAACCAGGTTTTTCGTCAACACTTTCCTTAGGTATTTCCTCAGTCAAACATCCAATGCCATCAATCACAAGTTTACCTTCCACAAAGCAAAATGCCAACATAGTTCAGTCAAATTCTTTGTTACTTTATAACAAGGTGGCAATTGTCCAGTAATATGTTCTTTATTTCTCTCTGAGACCTCATCAGAATGGCCTTTGCCATATATATTTCTACCAACATTCTCTTCAGGATTACTTAGTTATTCTCTAAGATTATTTTTCCCTTTCTAGAAGCTCCCTTAATGGTCCATTCATTAAAATGTAAGCTTTTTCTAGTGAGGACTGAACACTGACCTTTTAAAAAATTTTTTCTTTCATGCCAAATTCCTAAAAGGCCTGGGGAGACACTATGTAATGTGGGTTACTCACCAACCTGGCTCCGGGATTACATCACGTAGTACATAAAGAAGGAAATAAAAATATTTCATGACCCTGCAAAGCCATATCTTGGGGAAATTTGCATCTGTGTAGATTCCCTTTCCCATGGGTCCACAGAGGAGCTGGATGTTTGCTACATATTCTCTTCATGGTTGCCATTTATGAGATTTCATTTACATACCAAGAAACTTCCTCTCAATGCCTGTTAGGTCTTGGTGGGGCCTCCAAAAATGTTAGGGTCACATTCTCCCAGCGGGGTCTCCAGAATGTTAGGTCAGGCCTGCTGGGGGTGTGAATGTCTGGGGTGTAATCCGATGCCACATGAAAGATGCAAAGAATAGCACAGAAGTTAGATTAGGAAATATAGTTTATTTAAAAAGTAAATTCGAGAGAAAAAGAGGAGGTTTACTTCTTCATGGTAGGGGAAGGGACCAAAGCCAGGAATCATGGCGACAGTCATAGCTCAAAGAGTACATGGCCAGATCAGAGTCTAGCAAGGCAATGGCGGTGATGGTCTGGCCATGGTCATAATGGCCTGGCAGTGGCTGCAATGACCTGGCAATGACAATGGATGCTCGTGGTTGAGTCCTTTTAACCACTTTCCTTGGATGGGGTAAGGTTATTAAGGTGATTGGGTGGTGGTCTGCTCCATGTCATCACAAGGGGACTGGTAAGTGCGGGTACTGACATCAGGTGATGGACAGCAGGCAGATGGATGGGTTAGTCACATGAGTCTTAGATCTTGAGGTCACCAGACACTAGCATCTCATGCCTTCAGGTGGTGGGCTAGTTGGGAGGAGACAAGGGGAAGAGATTTTCCTGCAAGAGACTTTGTCAGTCATTTGCATTCCACAAACTCCTTGACCAAAACGTGGTCTATTATCAGTTCTATGACTCTGTCCTTGTCAGAGATTTGCCGAGGGGGTGGGGTAAGCTGCTGCTTGGCCTGGAGTAGAATGGACACTTCCTAAAACCTGCCGATTGGAAATTTATCTATATCTAAACTGTGCTAGATGCAAAGCATGTGAGGGGTAAAGTCTAAGCAAAAATGGCTATGCTGAGGCAAAAAAGACTATGCCAAACCAAGTTTATTCTAGGTTTCTGTAGGTACCTCTTTTCAAGACCCCTTTATTTCTACAGAAGCATTTAATTTACTGATTTCAAAATTCCTTGGATAGAGCAAATCTCTGAATCCACCTATGACCTGCAATCCCCAGCTTGGCAGTGTCCAACCTTCCCAGATCAAATCAATGTAATTTTCACATGTACTGATTTACGGTGTTTGCATAACTTCTGTCTTTCTAAGGTGTATATAACCAAGCTGCAATTCAACCACTTCAAGCACACATTCTCAGGACCTCTTTGAACGGTATCATGAGCCTGGGTCACTCACATTTGGCTCAGAATAAACCTTCTTAAGTATTTTACAGAGTTTGGTATCTTTCATCAACAGTAACATGTACCACAAAACTCTTGCAGCTTCTAACCATGACCTAGTTCCAAAGCCACTTGTCCGTTTTTAGGTGTTTTTTTATAGCAGTACCCCATTTCTCAGTACCAATTTTCTGTCTTAGTCTGCTTTGGCTGCTATAACAAAATATCATAAACTAAGTAGTTTATAAACAACCCAGATTTATTTCTTACAGTTCTGGAGGTTGAGAAGTTCAAAATAAAGGTACCAGCAGAGTTAGTGTCTAGTGACAGCCTGCTTTCTGGTTCATAGATGGACAACTATCTTCTTGATGTGTTTTTATATGGTGGGGATGGACAAGAGAATTCTGAGCCCTCTTTTATAAGGGCATTAATCCTGCTCATGCCCTTATGACCTAATTATATACCTCCCAAAGGCCCCACCTCCATATACCATCAAATTGGGAATTGTTTCAGCATATGAATTTCTGGGAGACACATGCATTCAGTTTATAGCAATGAACTTGTCCATTTCTGCCAAAAAGACAGTTGGAAATTTGGTGGGAATAGCACTGGATTTGTAGATCAATTTGGAGAGCATTGCCATCTTAATAATATTAAGCCTTCCAATTGATAAGCACAAGATGTCTTTCAATTTATTTAGGTCTTTAAGTTTTTTCAGAAATGTTTTGTAGTTGTTAGTATATAGTCTTGTACCTCTTTTGTTAGGTTTACATCTAATTATTTTTGATGTTGTTGTAAATAGAATTGTTTTCTTAATTTTAATTTTGGATTTTTCATTGCTTGTGTATTGAAATGCAACTGATACTTGTATGTTGCTCTTGAATCCTCCAACTTTGCTGAAATAATTTTTTTTTTTTAGTTGGAGTCTCACTCTATCGCCCAGACTGGAGTACAGTGGCACACTCCTGGCCACTGCAGCCTCACCCTGCTGGGCTCCGGTGATCCTTCCGCCTCAGCCTTCCAAGTAGCTGGAACTACAGGCGCGCACTACCACGCCCGGCTAATTTTTTGATTTATTGTAGAGATGAGGTCTCGCCAAGTTGCCCAGGCGGGTCTCGAACCTGCGGGCTCAGGCAGTCCACTCATCTCAGCCTCCCAAAGCGTGAGATTATAGGCTGAGCTACCAAGCCCAGCTGAAATAATTTCTTAACTATAATAGGTGTTTTTTTTTTGGGGGTGGATTCTTTAGAATTATCTATGCATAAGACGATGTCTTCTCAGAACAGAGATAGTTTTAACTTTTCCTTTCCAATTTGGATGCTTTATTTATTTTTCTCACTTAATTGCCCTGGCTAGAACTTTCAGAACAATGTTGAGTAGAAGTGGCTAGAGCAGACATAGTTGTCTTGTTTCTGATCTTAGGCCGTCACTAGACACTAAATCTGCTTAGCATCAAGTCTTTCCCAATTAAGTATGCTGTTAGTATGTTAATGCTAATGATTGCATGCATACTATTAAGTATAATATTGACATGCTAATGTGGGGTTTTCGTAGGTGCCCTATATTGGGTTAAGCTAGATCCCTTCTAGTTTTAGTTTTCTGAGTGTGTGTGTGTGTGTGTGTGTGTGTGTGTGTGTGTGTGTGTGTGTGTTGTCATGAAGAGGTGTGGAATTTTATCAAATGCTTTTTCTGCATCAGTTGAAATGATGATGGGGTTTTCCCCTCCTTCATTCTATTAATATAGTGTATTACATTGATTAATTTTTATGTTAAACCAATTTTATGTATCTGGGATAAATTCCACATGCTTATGGTATATACTTCTTTTAATATGCTGTTGGATTTGATAGGCTAGTATTTTGTTGAGGGCTTTTGCATTTATAGTCACAAGAGATATTGTTTTTGGGGGGGGGGGCTTTTTGAGTTGGAGTCTCACTCTGTCGCCCAGGCTGGAGTGCAGTGGCACACTCATGGCCACCCCAGCATCGATCTGCTGGGCTCAGGTGATCCTTCTACCTCAGCCTTCTAAGTAGCCAGAACTACAGGCACGTGCTACCATGCCTGGCTAATTTTTTATTTTATTGTAGAAATGAGGTCTCACCAAGTTGCCTAGGTGGTCTCGATCCTGTGGGCTCAGGCAATCCATTTGCCTTGGCCTCCTAAGTGCCAGGATTTCAGGCTGAGCCACTGAGTCCGGTCTTTTTTTTTTTTTTTTTTGAGTCAGAGTCTCACTTTGTTGCCCAGGCTAGAGTGCAGTGGCATGCTCCCAGCCACCGCCACCTCGACCTGCTGGGCTCAGATGATCCTTCCGCCTAGCTTTCCAAATAGCTGGAACTATAGTTCTATATCACCATGCCCAGCTAATTTTTCTTGACTTATTGTAGAGATGAGATCTCACCAAGTTGCCCAGGCTGGTCTAGAACCCCTGGGCTCAGGCAATCCTCTCGTCTCAGCCTCCCAAACTGTTTTTCTTTTCTTGTGATATCTGTCTGGTCTTGATGTCGATGTAATATTGTCCTCATAGAATAAGTTAGAAAGTCTCACTTCCTCTTCAATTTTTTGCAAGAGTGTGAAAAGGATGGTTTTAATTATTCTTTATACATTTGCTATAAATCACAGTGAAACTTCTGGGTGTGGGATTCTCTTTTTTGGAAATTTGCTTTTTTATTCTAATTCAATTTCTTTACTTGTTATTGGTATACTCAGAATGTTTCTTCTCGAGTCAGTTTTGATAGTTTGTGGCTTTGTAGGCATTTGTGCATTTCATCTAGGTTATTCAATTTGTTGGCATATAATTGTTTATTGTATTTTCTTTCTTTCTTTCTTTCTTTCTTTTTTTGAGTTAGAGTCTCACTCTTGTCACCCAGGCTGGAGTGCAGTGGCATGTTCATGGCCACTGCAGCCTCTATCTGCTAGGCTTAGGTGACCCTTGTGCTTTAGTTTTCCAAGTTATTGTATTATTTTATAATCCTTTTAATTTCTGTTAGATTGGTAGAGATGTCCCTACTTTCATTCCTGATCTTAGTAATTTGAGTCTGTTTTTTTTTTTTTTTTTTTGGCTAGTCTAGCTAAAGTTTCCCAATTTTGTTGATCTTTTCAAAAAAATAACCTTTGGTTTTCTTGATTTTCTCAATTGTTTTTCTATTCTCTATTCCATGTATCTATACTCTAATCTTTAGTATTTCCTTCCTCTTGCCTGCTTTGGGTTTAGTTTTTTCTCCCTTTTCTAGTTACTTAAGGTAGAAAATTAGGTCATTGATTTGAGATCTTTGTTCATTTTTATTGTAAATATTTACAACTGCAAATTTTCCTGAGAGTACTGCTTTTACTGCATCCCATAAGTTTTGATATGTTATGTTTTCATTTTTATTAATCTCAAAGTATTTTCCTTTGGATCCATTGATTTTTTTAGGTTAATTTCCACGTTTGTGAGTTTTTCATATTTTGTATTCTCCTTGATTTCTTTTTAAAAACTTTTATTTAAATTGACAAGTGAAAAAGCGTATATATTTATGGTATACAGTATGATGTTTTGATGTGTGTATAATTATGGAATGACTAAATCAAGTTATTTAGTATATGCATTACCTCACATACCAATGTTTTTGTACTTCACTTGTTGATTCTAATTTCATTCTGTTGTGGTCAGGGAATATACTTCATATGATTTCAGCCTTTTTATACTTATTTAGACTAGTCTGGGTATAAAATACGGTCTATCATGTAGAATATTTGATGTGCACTAGTGAAGACTGTGTGCTCCTCTGTTGTTGGGTTGAGTTGTCTGTTGTTGAATTGTTGTTATTTGTTGGGTCTAGTTAATTTATAGTGTTGGATGAGTCTTTTGTTTCCTTGTTTATCTTTTGTCTAGTAATTTTATCCAACATAAAAGGTGAGGTATTGAAATATCCAGTGATTATTTTTGTACTATTTCTCCCTTCACTTCTGTTTTTGCTGCATATATAGTGACTCCAGCTCTCTTTCGGTTACTATTTCATGAAATATCTTTTTCCATCCTTTCACTTTTAACCTATTTGTGTCTGGATCTAAAGTGAGTTTCTTGTGGATAGGCTATAACAGGAACATGTTTTCTTTAATCCATTCTGACAATTTTCACCTTTTTAATTGAAGAATTTAGTCCATTTACATTTTATATAATTACTGATTATGAAGGACTTCTGACTTTTTATTCTTTGTTTTCTATGCATCAATATCAGTTTTTACTATTTATTTTCTATACATCAATATCAGTTTTGTTCTTCATTTATTTTGTTTTAGATAGATATTTTCTAGTGTACCATTTTGATCCCCTTCTCTTTTCTTTTAATATATTATTTTAGTTATTTTCTTAGTGGTTTCCCTAGAGATTACAATTAACATCTTAATTTATAAAAACCTAGTTGAGTTAATACTAACCCACTTTCAGTGGTATACAAAATCCTTTTTAAAAAATATAGCTGCATTTCCTCCCACTTATTATTGTCACAAAAATCCTTAATACTTTGTGTACTGATCATCATAGATTTATAATTATTACTTTCTTTAATTGTCTTCAAATATAGAAAAGAGAGGAAACAAAAATATATGAATACTGACTTTTATATTTATGTATGTAGTTACCCTTACTGGTGTTCTTTATTTTTTTGTGTGGATGCAAGTTACTGTTCAGTATCCTTTTACTTCAGCCTAAGAGACTCCTTTTAGTATTTTTTGTAGAATGAGCTACTAATGACTAACTCTCTGTTTTTGTTTGTTTAGGAGTGTTTTGATTTCTCCTTTTTTGAGGGATATAGAATGTAGATTATATTTTGAGACTATATATTTTAATGTATAGAATTGTTGATTGGCAGGATTTTTTCTTTCATCAATTTTGGATAGATTTTCCCATTGTTTTCTAGCTCAGCTGTTAATCTCACTGATGAATCCTGTACATGTTGTCATATTTCTTGCTGTTTTAAAGATTCTCTCTTTGTCTTTGTCTTTTGACTGTGTGACTATAAATTGGATTGGTGTGGTTCTCTTGAAGTTTATTTTATTCAAATTTCATTGGGATTTCTGGATGTGTAGATTTCTGTTTTTTCATCAGTTACGGAAGTTTTGAGGCCATTTTTTCTTTAATTGTCTTTCTGTCCCTTTCTTTCTCTTCTCTCCTAATAAACTCTTGATATGTATATGTTAGTACATTTGATAGTGTCCCACATGTTTTTTAGACTCTGTTCATTTTTCTTCATTCTTTCCTTTTCTGTGTCTCAGACTGCATGCATAATCTCAGCTTCCTAAACTGGGTATTCTCCATTGACCTATCTTCAAATTAGCTGATTCTTCTGTTTGCTCAATTCTGCTCTCGAACCCTTCTAATGAATTTTTCATTTTAGTTTCTGTATTCTTCAATACCAGAATTTCTATTTGGTTCCTTTTTATGACTTCTATCTCTTGATTGTTATTCTCTATTTGACAAGACATCATGCTGTGGTTTCCTTTAATTCTTTGTATATGGATTCCTGTAGCTGTTTGAGTATATTTTAAACAGTAGATTTAAAATCTCTAGCTGGTAAGTGCAGTGTTTGAGTCTCTTCAGGTATAGTTTCTATTAATTTCTTTTTTTAATGTATATGCACCATACTTTCTTGTTTCTTTGCTGACCCTTACATTTTTTTAAAACTGGGCATTGTGAATATCATGATTGGCGATTCTTGAAATCAAACTCTTTAAAGTGATTGTTTTTTTCCCTTGAAATCAAATTTGCCTTCTCCCATGGTTTCTTGTTGCTGCATGTTGTCACTTGTTTGTTAAGTAACTTTTTGGTCCTAAATTTTTTTTTTTGAGTTGGAGTCTCACTCTGTCACCCAGGCTGGAGTGCAGTGGCATGCTCATGGCCACCCTACCATTGACCTGCTGGGCTCTCGTGATCCTTCAGCCTCAGCCTTCCAAGGAGCTGGAACTACAGGCACACACTACCACACCCAACTAATTTTTTATTTATTGTAGAGATGAGGTCTTACCATGTTGCCTGGGCTGATCTCGAACCCGTGGACTCAGGCAATCTACTTGCTTCAGCCTCCCAAAGTGCTGAGATTATAGGCTGAGCCACTGAGCCTGGCCCTAAGTTTTAAAAGTCATATTCTTTGTTGTGTATGGCCACTGAAGTCTCTGTTCTGTTAGCTTAGTAGTCAGCAGTGGTTTGACAGCTATTTTTAAAATACCTGGAGCCAAAAATATAAGAAATCTCAAAAGATACAAGAAATCTCAAATCTTCTGGTCTTTGCAGATAAGCTGTGTGTGTATGTGTGTGTGTGTGTGTGTGTGTGTGTGTGTGTGTGTGTGTGTGTATACATGTCTTCAGTACTCAGCCAGGCACTTCACAAGTCTGACTTACTCTTCACTTCCTGTGTGCATAGTCTGTGTTTGCACTGAAGTCAGTCAAAAGTGAGGTCTTAGGACATTCTTAGGTCTTTTCTGAGCATGCATCTAACCCTGGGAAAAATATGTGGACTTCCAGATTCCTAAAAATATGTGGGAGCTTTTCTAAACCCTTATTTCCCAAGCATCTCGTTTTCTAGCTTTTTCTTCCAAGTCTTTTGGTTTGTCTGTTGTTTGCCCCAGCTATTATCCATTTCCCTCAGATAGCAACTTTCATTCACCTCTGACACTCCCCCACGTATGTTAATTGCTTCATCACTTTGGGGAGTTCTGAGTTAGACAAAATAAAGGCAAGCCCTTTGAGCTAATCCTCCAGGGAGCCCCCAGACAGGTCAAAACAAAAACCACAATTATTTGATAGTGACATTTGTTCCACTCCCTCCAGTACTAGAAACCTACACTGCCAATGCAGGCTGTTGTCTTTAAGGCCACCACTGAGCTGGGGGTGATAGATGCTGACAGGGTAAGTTAAAACACCACAGAAAGCCGGGCTCGGTGGCTCAGCCTGTAATCCCGCGCCTTTGGGAGGCTGAGGTGAGTGGATTGCCCGAGCCCCCGGGTTTGAGACCCGCCTGGGCAACTTGGGGAGACCTCATCTCTACAATAAATCAAAAAATCAGCCGGGCGTGGTAGGGCATGCCTGTAATTCCAGCTCCCGGCAGGCTGAGGCGGAAGGATTGCCGGAGCCCAGCAGGTCGAGG
>NW_007258187.1:140351-144031 GCF_000164805.1 Carlito syrichta | reverse complement strand
CGGCCACTGCACTCCAGTCTGGGCGACAGAGTGAGACTCCAACTCAGAAAAAAAAAATTAAAAGAAAAAACAAAAAACAAACAAACAAAAAAACACCACAGAGTTCTCTTACTGAAACTGAGCCTTTCTCTCTCTTTCTTTCTTTCTTTCTTTCTTTTTCAAAGATGTGTCTCACTCTGTTGCCCAGGCTGGAGTGCAGTGGTATGATCACAGCACACTGTAATCTTAAATTTCTGGGCTCAAGCAATCCTGCCTTAGCCTTCCAAGTAGCTGAAACTACAAGTAGAAACCACTGTGTCTTGCTAATTTTTTGTGTGTTTGTGTGTAAAAACTGGATCTTACTATGTTGCTCAGGCTGGTCTTGAACTCCAGCTTTGAGCTGTCCTCCCACTTAGCTTCCCAAATTGCTAGGATTATAAGCTTGAGTTATTGTACCCAGTGTCAGCTATTTTTTTTCTTGATTAAGAATTTGCCTGGTTTCTGTGAACTCTTGATTCTGACAAGATTGATTCTGACAATTCTTGATAGCTTATTCATGGCTTTTGTGGAGGAGTGGGCTTTTGGCATTCTCTATTCTGTCATTTTCACTGTGCTTATTTGACATCCTTATATCTCTTTGGTGAAGTATCTGTTCAAGTCTTTTATCCATTTTTAATTGGGTTGCTTTCCTCCTGTTTACTCTGAATACAAGTCTTTTGTCAGATATATGATTTGTGAACATTTTTCTTTAATCTGTTACTTGTGTTTTCACTCTGATATCAGGAAATTTTTTGAACAGCAAGCATTTAAAATCTTGACACAGTTCAACTGATCAATTTATTCTTTTATGAATGTGCTTTTGGTGTCATGTCTAAGAACTTTTTGGTTAACCCTAGGTCATAAAGATTTTTTAATGTGCTTTCAGAAGTTAGTGATGTATATAGGCATGGATTTCTTTGGGTTTATCTTGCTTGGGATTCATTTAGCTTCTCAAATATATAAATTTGTGTCTTTCACCAAATTTGAGAAGTTTTCACCCATTATTTCTTCATGTACTTTTTTCTGAACCACACTCCCCTCATCTTCTGAAACTGTGATGACATGAATGTTAGACATTTTTAGATTATCTCACAGTTTCCTGAGGCTCTGTTAAATATTCTCAATTTTTTTTTTTTTGGTCTGTTGTCCAAGTTGGATAATTTATTGAACTACTTTCAAGTTCACTGTTCTTTCCTCTGTCATCTCCATCTGCCATTGAATCTATCTAATATCGAATTTTAAAAGCCAAAAAACCATCTGCCCTATCCTACCATACACTTTCTATGACTAGTTTTTCAGTTGTAAATTTTTCATTTGGCTCTTTTTATAGGCCTTTTATCTTCCCTTTCATTTCAATAGTTCGCTCTTATTTCTTGGAACATGGTTTTATATCTGTTTAGTCTGTCTGATAATCCTAACATCTGGGTTATTTGGGGGTTGATATCTATTAATTGTCTTTTCCCTTGAGAATTTATCAGATTTTCTAGATTTTTTGTGTCTAGAGGAGTTTTTTAAATTGTATTTTGGGTCTTTTGAAGATGATTTTATGAGACACTGGGTTTAAATCCTATGACAGATTTTTAAAAAAATTATTTTAGCAGACTGTTAATTTAGTTAGATTTATTCTTCAAGTTCAGACTTGCCTTCTGTGGTCTGTGGTTCCAGAGTAAGTTCAACTCTTAGAACCCTTTCAATCCTATTCACATGCCCCATAAATTCACCACCCATGAATTAGTCTGAGAGCTAGGTGATGGTCTATCTCATAGTTCAGTTTTTTTTTTTTTTTTTTGAGTCAGAGTCTCACTCTGTTGCCCAGGCTGGAGTGCAGTAGTACACTGCTCATGGCCACCACAGTCTCGACTTGCTGGGCTCAGGTGATCCTTCCACTTCAGTCTTCCTTCCAAGTAGCTGGAACTGCAGGCGTGTGCCGCTTATGCCTTGCTAAATTTTTTTATTTATTGTAGAGACGAGGTCTCGTTAAGTTACCCAGGCTGGTCTTGAACCCCCGGATTCGGGCAATCCTCTTGCCTCTGCCTCCCAAAGTGCTGGAATTACAGGCATGAGCTATCGTGCCCATCCTACCACACACTTTCTATGACTAGTTCTGAGTCCAGGGACAAGCAACAGGAAGATGGAGGGGAAAGAAAACAATGGAGTGTCTAGGCTCTTTGAACCACAGTTCCTCTGGTCTGAGAAAAAGATTCCCCTCCCCCAGTTTTAGGTGACTGCCCAACTGCCATTGTTGTTGCCATAGTTTCAGCTTTAGGAGTGGTACTTTTGTGGAGGCGGGGGGAAAAAGGGAAAATGTCCCCTGTGGTCTGTTCCCCATAGAGGTCCCTCTTCTTACTCCTCCAACCAGAAAGAGAGGGCTTCTCCCGGAGCTCTGGCTATCAGCACCTGACGTACAGTACCACAATTCATGCTACCTTTGAGTGTAGGTCAGAAGACACAGAAGAAAAAAACCAGAAAACTGACCACTGAATTGTTTGTAGGTGAACTTTTAGAATCCAAAAGTAACTACTCCATGTGTTCTTTCTGGCATTTTAAATTATATGTAGTGAGAGAGATAGGACAGACTGGTTTTTGGCTTTTGCTTGTTTGTTTGTTTTGAGTTGGGGCCTCACTCTGTTGCCCAGGCTGGAGTGCAGTGGCACGCTCACAGCCACCACAGTCTCAACTTGCTGGGCTTAGGTGATCCTTCCGCCTCAGCCCTCCAAGTAGCTGGAACTACAGGCGCCTGCCAACATGCCCAGCTTATTTTTTGATTTATTGTAGAGATGAGGTCTCACCAAGTTGCCCAAGCTGATCTCGAACCCCTGGGCTCAGGCAATCCTCTTGCCTCAGCCTCCCAGGGTGCTGGGATTACAGGCTGAGGCACTGCACCTGGCTGGGCAGACTGTTTTTATTCTACTGTAATTGATACCAAACCAATTTCTGACTTCCCCAATGATGACCTTTCCAAAAATAATTATGTAAAAAAAAAAAAAAACTGCTATATTTCTACATGGAAAAGCTAACTGTAACCTTGATAATCTTGTGGGTATTCTTAAATATTTAATTCAATTTTAATTTGGCAATCTAGTCTTTATAAAGTCTGAACTCCCTTGCAAATATGTTTTATAAGTAAACAACTTTTCTTTCTAGCTAAATTAGTCTCTAACCTATCCCACATAATAAAGATTTTATTTCTAGAAGTGAAATTCTGGGACAAAGTATCTGAATGATTTTGAGGGCCTTGATATATATTGAGAAATGACTTTTTTAGAGATTGTGCCATGTTGTGTGATCAAAAACAAGTATGAAAGAAAGAAAACATAATTAGTCCTACTTAACATATGGAAAATCAAGGCTTGGAAAGAGCAGGTAGGGACGTGAGGCTTCATTATTCACACACCATGTACTGATTACTCAACTTATACCAGAAACTGTAATACACATATTTAGATTTGTCTACAGAATGGCATTCTTCTTGATAGCAAGACTTATGTCCATCACATGGAGTAATTTTCTTTTTTTTTTTTTTTTGAGTTGGAGTCTCACTCGGTCGCCCAGACTGGAGTGCAGTGGCCGCTTCCGGCCACCGCAGCCTCGCCTGCTGGGCTCCGGCGATCCTTCCGCCTCACCCTTCCAAGTAGCCGGAATTACAGGCATGCGCTACCACG
>NW_007258187.1:122139-140331 GCF_000164805.1 Carlito syrichta | reverse complement strand
AGGCGGGTCTCGAACCCGTGGGCTCAGGCAATCCACTCACCTCAGCCTCCCAAAGGCACGGGATTACAGGCTGCACCACCGAGCCTGGCTGGTAATTTTCTTATTCGTTGATAATTTCCTTCTGACTCATTTCATCAATCTCTCTGGAGTTCCAAATATTCGATTTTTACTTTCTAGATGACTCTTTTGATTTTCTTCTTTCTTCAACCATTTCAATTTCTTTACCCTTTTGCTCTGCTATCTGCAAGATGTATTTAGTTTCATCGTATAACGCGCCTTTACTTAGTCACAATTCTGCTACCATATTTTTAATTCCCAGGAACTCTTTATTATTCTCAGAATTTACCTTTGATTTATTTATTTATTTTTCTTTTAAAGATGTGGGGTACAATTCAGAGTTAGGTATTCAAATGTTCATTCTGCAGGTACCCTTGTTGATGAGGTATGCACCCCCATTTCCCCAGGTGGATTCCCATTACTGCCAATCCCACTTCCCTGCCACCCCCCGGCAGTTTCCCGCTACTGCCAAGCCTTTTCATATAGTATTATGATAATTGTTCAAGGTCTGCTTATGAGTGAGAACATGGGATACACTATTCTGTGTTTCTGTGAAAGATAACTCAGGATATTATAGAGTCTAAGTTCATCTAGGTTGCTATAAAGTTCATGATTTTGTTCTTTGTGGCTGCGTAATAGTCCATCATGTATATGTACCACATTTTTTTTACCCAGTCCTCTTTTGATGGGCAGCACGGTTGGTTCCATGTTCTAGCTACTGTGAACAATGCTGCGATACACATACGTGTGCAGGCATCTTTTTTATAGAATGATTTGAGTTCTTCTGGGTATATTCCCAGTAGGGGGATTGCTGGGTCATATGGAAGGCTGATTTTTAGATCTTTTAGGACTCGCCACACTGTTTTCCACAGAGACTGTACTAGTTTACACTCCCACCAACAGTGTAGAAGTGGTTTTTTTTTTCTCGCCGCATCCTCTCCAGCATCTGTTATTTTTTGAGTTGTTGATGATAGCCATCCTGACTGGAGGTAGGTGGTATCTCAGTATAGTTTTAATTTGCATTTCTTTGATGACTAGAGAGACTGAGCATTTTTTCATGTATCTTTTGGCTGCTTGTACATCTTCTTTTGAAAACTGTTATCCTTTTTTGCAATCTTCTATTTATTTATTTGTTTATTTATTTATTCACTCTGTTGCCCAGGCTGAAGTACAGTAGCATGATCACAGCTCGCTGCAGCCTTGACCTCCTGGGCTCAGGCAATATGTACCACCATGCCTGGCTAATTTAATTTTAATTTATTTATTTTTTTTGTAGAGACAAGGTCTTGCTATGTTTCTCAGGCCGGTCTTAAACTCTTGGACTTAAGCAATCCTTCTGCCTCAACCTCCCAGGATTACATGTGTAATCTTCTGTTTAATTTGCCATCTCCAGTGAATATAGTATATTCCCCTGCCTCTGCTATACTTTAAAAGACAATTCTTGGCTAGGTGTGGTGGCTCATGCTTGTAATCCCAGCACTTTGGGAGGCCAAGGCAGAAGGATTGCTTGAGGTCAGGAGTTTGATCTGAGACCAGCCTGTGCAATATAAGACCATGTCTCCACAAAAAAATTATAAAACAAAAATTAGCTGGGCATGGTGGGGCATGCCTATAGTCCCAAACTACTTAGGAGTTTGAGATGGGATGATTGCTTAAGCTCAGGAGTTTGAGGTTACAGTGAGCCATGATTGCACCACTGTACTCCAGCCTGGGCAAGATAGCGAGATTCTGCCTCTAAAAAAAATTTTGTTGTTGTTGTTATTGAGTTGGAGTCTCACTCTGTCACCCAGGCTGGAGTGCAGTGGCACACTCATCACTACCCCAGTGTTGACCTGCTGGGCTCTGGCGATCCCTCCGCCTCAGCCTTCCAAGTAGCTGGAACTCCAGGCACATGCCACCAAGCCAAGCTAATTTTTTGATTTATTGTAGAGAAGAGTTCTCACCAAGTTGCTTGGGCTTGTCTCGAACCCACCAGCTCAGGCAATCCACTTACCTCGGTCTCCCAAAGTGCTGGGATTACAGGCTGAGCCACCAAGCCCGGCCAAAAAAAATTTTTAAGTGACAATTCTAGTCACTAATTATCCTTGTTTCCTGAGAGTTCTTTTTGTTTTCTGATTATCTTCTGACTTTTTCTGCCTTTCATCTAACTAATAGTTAGGGATCCTTGGTTTTTTGTTTTTTGGTTTTTTTGGAGTTGGAGTGTCACTCTGTCGCCCAGGCTGGAGTGCAGTGGCGGCTCCCGGCCCCGCAGCCTCGACCTGCTGGGCTCTGGCGATCCTTCCGCCTCAGCCTTCCAAGTAGCTGGAACTATAGGCGTGTGCTACCACGCCGGGCTCATTTTTTGATTTATGGTAGAGATGAGGTCTCGCCAAGTTGCCCAGGCAGGTCTCGAACCCGCGGGCTCAGGCAATCCATTCACCTCAGCCTCCCAAGGTGCGAGATTACAGGCTGAGCCACCGAACCCGGCTGGGATCCTTGTTTACACTACTATGCCAACTGGAAACTCTGTGTTCGTGCTGGGAACTTACTGATGAGGGTTGTGCTACAGGATTATTATCAAGCAGGGATGTATTCTATGGATCCCCAAATGTCAGTACCTGTGGTTGTTCAATCTGCCATTCGTGTTCTTGATCCCCAACCATCTTCAGGGAGTAGTGGGAGAAGTAGCTTGAGAGTTCACACATTCATATGCCAATATTAACTGAATTCCCCTGATGTCAGTTTATTACCTTTGCTTGCTACAACTGATGATGCTACTGTTCCCAAATACAGAGGCTGTGTGGCTTATTTTCTACAGAGAATAAGCCTTTAGTTTTCTCCTGGGCTGTGGAGAAAGAGAATAGGAGGGATTTAACTGCTCACTTCTAAGACTTTTCCCCAATCCTCCCTTTTCAACCTCATCTAGCCTCTTTTCCCCACACCCATACTTCAGAGCAGTAATGGATTTCTACAATAGCCGAGCCTTTTGGGATTTGGAACCAACTCTGTTGTTTTTATTAAATCTCTGTACTAGGCAGAATAATGGCTCCCAAAGTTGTCCATATCCTAATCTGTGACTGTGTTGTGTGACAAAAGGAACTTTGTAGATGGATTAAGGTTGTGGACCTTAAAATAGAGAGATTATTCTGGATTATCCAGATGGGCCTCATCTAATCACATGAGTTTTTTTTGTTTTTTTTTTGAGTTGGAGTCTCACTCTGTCATCTAGATTGGAGTGCAGTGGTCGCTCTCGGCCACTGCAGCCTCGACCTGCTGGGCTCCGGCGATCCTTCCACCTCAGCCTTCTGAGTAGCTGGAACTACAGGTGCGTGCTACCATGCCCAGCTCATTTTGATTTATTGTAGAGATGAGGTCTCGCCAAGTTGCACAGGTAGGTCTTGAACCCGCAGGCTTAGGCAATCCACTCATCTCAGCCTCCCAAAGGCACAGGATTACAGGCTGAGATGAGAAAGAAAGGCAGAAGAGCTGGTCAAAAAGATGTGATTATATGGAGTGAACAAAACCAATCTCTATATACATGTATAAATCAAGATTTTGTTCCCAGCGTATATTTATTAAGTCTATGGTTCTGTGCATGCATATGGAAAGAAAAATAATAAAAGCATGTAAATTATATATATATATGAAGAAGAAAGATATGTTCCCAGCACGAACACAGAGTTTCCAGTTGGCATAGTAGTGTAAACAAGGATCCCAGCCGGGTTCAGTGGCTCAGCCTGTAAAAAAGAGGCAGGGAGATTCCAAACATAATAGGGCCTCCATTGGCTGTTGCTGGCTTTAAAGACGGAGGAAGGGGCATGAACTCAAGAATGCAGGTGGACTCTGGAAGGTGAACATGGCCTTCAGCTGAAAGTCAAAAAGGAAACAAGAGACCTCAGTCAGTCCTACAACCACAAGGAATTGAATTCAGCCGACAACCTGAATGAGTCAAGATACAGATTTCTCCTAGAGCCTCCCAAAAGGGACACAGCCTTGCTGACACTTAGATTTTAGCGCGGTGCTCTACAGAACCATAATGAATTTGTGTTGTTCTACGTTGCTGTGTTTGTGGTAACTTATTCCAGCAGTAATAGAAAACTAATATTCTCTCTCATCAGAAAAGTCTTCCCTTTTCTTGAGTTTGCTAAGGCTGTCATCACTTATATACCACATTTCTGTCTTCTCAAATTTTACTGACATTTCACCTATCTTAGCTCTACTTCTGTTCTGTTGGTGAGGTGGGGAGTTTTATTCCTTTACTCTCATAACCACATTTGGGGGAAGGAGTGCTACATTTGTGCTCAAAGTACTTTATTTAACTGGGAACCACTTGTGTCATTTCTACCTGTGAGATAGTCCAAATCTGACCACTGGTCTCCATCCGCACAGCTACAGTGCAGGTTGAGCCCACTTCCCTCAATAGATGTCCCCTTATATAGCTACAGCTCCTTCACTAATCTCATTCTCTGCTGGGCTCCTCTCACCCTTCATACCTCAGCTTGCGTCGCCTCCTCAGAGAAGCCTCCCTGGATGTTCCTTCTGAATTTTCTCCCATCCCCACTACTCTCCTTCATTCCTTCATTTCATTTCGTCCACAGTCCCTATCACTATCTGAAATTATGTTGCTAATTTATGTGTTGTTTGTTTATTTTTTTACTTCTCTCACACTAAGTTAAGTTTTGTGGGGGCTGGATCTTGTTTATTACATTATCCCTGGGACCTAGAACAGTATCTACCTGGCATATGGTAGGAGTCAATATAGATGTTTGTTGAGCAAATGAATAAAGCCCCATGACATGCATAGAAGCAGACACACATGGCATGTATGTGAACATGTCCTCTGCCCATACCATAATATTTATTGCTCTCGGAAAGAAACACAATCAGGGCACTGAGGCCTCAGTCCAGAGGACCCTGGGGAGCAAGGAGTAGCCTACAAGGGCTGATACTCTTATTTTTGTGTGTGTGTTGGAATCTCACCCTGTTGCCCAGGTTGGAGTGCAGTGGCACGCTCACAGCCTCCACAGCCTCAATCTACTGGACTTAGGCAATCCTTCCACCTCAGCCTTCCAAGTAGTTGGAACTACAGACGCATGCCACCATGTCTGGCTAATTTTTTTGTGATTTATTGTAGAGATGAGGTCTCACCAAGTTGCCCAGGCTGGTCTCAAAGCCCCCGGGCTCAGGCAATCTTCTCACCTTGGCCTTTCATAGTGCTGGGATTACAGGCTGAGCCACTGCGTCTGGCCAGGCTGATACTCTTAGGGAAGGACCTTTAGGGTGGCTCCTGTGGCTGATTTCCATAAAAGGTGGGTGGCCAGAAAGGAGTGCAGGTGAGGCACCCAGGATCAGTCTCCAGACACTGAAGCCGAGTGCTTTGAATCTCTCTCTCCTGGGCCCTTCTCCCCAGTTGTTGACTCAACCTATGGTTGAAGGCAACTGGTGAGGGTTCTCTGGAAGCCATTCGGTGGTTGGAAGCAGGGGCAGAAGAATATGGTGAGAAGGGAGTCAGGAGGGGACAAGGATACAGGGCACGTAGATTCCAGGGGAGAAGCTTGGGACAGAGGAGGTGCTCAAAGAAAGCAGAAGGGGAAGTCTAGGCAGACTTGGGGGTTGGGGTCCCTGGGGAAGAGTGCAGGTGAGGAAGGGGTGGAGTAGGGACAGGTTCCCAGGCAAACAGGGGGTGGCCATGGAAGTAGGGGCAGTGATATAGGAGCCTAGGTGGTCTTTGAGAGTGGTGGGTGCCAACTGGGGGTTTCTTGGGGAGGAGCTGGGGTGCCTTTGTGGAGAAGCCCAGGGAGCCCTTGGGGGAGGGGAACAGAGTTGAGGAGAGAGTTGTTTTGGGGAGAGGGATGGGCCTTGAAGAAGAAGGTAATGGGGCATATCTTTGTGGAAAGTAGCAGATGGTCCTGATGGCCAAAAGCAGTTGGTTCTCAGGAGGAGTTGCTGGCGGCCTGAAGCCAGCATCCATCATGATGATCTCTGATCCCGGGGGCTGCAGCCTTGAAAGCCCGGCCTAAGAAGAACAGGGAGGGAGCCAGGGTCTGTGAACAGTGGCCAGAGAGGGTACCCGACAAGAGGACCTGGCTGGGATGACATCACTGGCCCAAAGAGCTTAGCAAAACAACCCTCCTCCAGAGCTGTGGACTTGGGCCCGCGAGGAGGGAGCTAACACGCAACCCCGGACACCTCCCTGCCTCTCTAATGCCCTTGCTGGGTGCTGTGGTACACTTGTCCTCTATAACTTCCTCCCTGACCCCGTGACCCCACACCCCCCACACACACCCTCCCTGTCCATTGTAAGCCTTCCTTTCCTTGTCCTCTATAATCTCACTGTTTTCCTCCACAACCCACTCTTTGTTCCCTTTGAAGTCCTTCACTCCCTCCTGATAACACTTTACCAACCCGTTTAAAGTCCTCCCTACCCTGCTAGCCCTCCTGTCTTTGGCTCTCAGGCTGCCAGGCTATTCGGTCGGGACCACTGGCCTCTAGTCCAACACTCCCTTTGACTGGTGCTGTGATATAGGTGACAGAGTCTCAAAGGTTTAGAGTTGGCTTCTGGTTGGTGACTCCAAGGGGTGTCACCCAGGCACCCTCTTCCTGCCTGTCCTCCTGACTGTTGAATAAAGTTGGGGGGGGATTTCCCTTTTGTGTCCATCTGCTCTCACGTTCAACTCCTTAATGAACCCATGTATAATGCCTGGTCTTCAGGTCCTGGTTCCTTATTCCACTCTAAACCCCTAATTGGCTCCTTGAGTCTGGAGGGTAGGATTTATTAATTAATAAATATTTATTAGAGGCCTACTCTGTGGCAGGGCCTGTGTTGAATACTGAGGACAAGAGGGGTGATCAAGACAGATAAGATTATTCTTCTCGGACGTTAGCTGCGCTCACTGAGGAGTGGCGAGCCTGTGGAACCACAGCCATGACTGAGGCTGATGTAAATCTGAAGGCCTATCCCCTTGCAGATGCCCATCTCACCAAGAAGCTGTTGGACATTGTTCAGCAGTCATGTAACTACAAGCAGCTTCGGAAAGGAGCCAATGAGGCCACCGAAACCCTCAACAGGGGCAGTCCATTGAAAGGCTCTTAGTCTAAACCTGTGGCCTCTGCCACACTTTCCTGGCTGACTCCTCCCCCTGAGGTTGTGTATCATATTGTCTGTGTTAGCATGTAGTATTTTCAACTACTTTCCATTATTACAAAATATTATTGTACTAAATTTGGTTTCTGGATTTTTGTATTGCCTTTGTTCTGTTTGTACAAGGTTGTTTTCCCTCTTCTCCCCTTCCACCCTCTCTCGCTCTGTCACCCTCCATCCTTTTAACCCTCTCTTTTGAAAAATGAACAAATGCCCAGAACAGATGGAAGCAAAGTGGTGGCACCAGTCAAAGTCAGGAAGGGCCAGGAGAAACCTGACAGAGCCAGGATATAGATCTGGTTTCAGTTTTCATCAACTAACTTCCTACTGTGTGTAGAGTATGGTGGAAGTGAACACCATTCACTTTGTATCCTTGTGCCTGGCATATAGAATCATTGATACGTGTTAAATTGCTTTAGGGGATTATGTGTCATTTGGGGAGAAAGCATGTGTTCTGTGAGTTGTTAGGCTTATACCCAAGTGTCATTTCCTAATGTAACCCTGCTGTTTGCTTTTGGTAACATGATATGTTCTCCCCCACTTCCCTAACCCCCAGCCATATCCCTGAGGGTGGCAGGGCAGCAGCATACCAAAGAGATGTGCTGCAGGATTCCAGAGGCAGCCTGGGTGAGTGAGACATGGGGCTGTTGGCCTCGATCTTGAGTTGGGAGTAGCAAGGCAAAGAGCATGGACTGGTGCTGGAGTAAAGGATTCTGGGAAGATCGTGGAGACCTGGCTGGTAGCTCCAGTCGAGATGATGGAATCCAAGGAAACAACCTCTCTTTAAACAGGGATTTATTCAGTGGCTACGTGGCATCAGCTCTGAGAGCCCTTACCCCTGTTTCCTGCCACGATGTGGGTCAGATGTATTCTTTGTCATATGAGAATGCTAACGTGTCCTTCATTCATGTGAGCATCTTAATAAATAAATATATTCAAATTCCAATTTTAAAAAAAAGATTACTCTTCTCATTGAGTTCACAGAGCAGTGAGGGAGATAGAAATAAACCAGATGTGATCCAAAATACTATACTATAAAAATAAGTAGAACAACTCAGTAGAGGATATGCATATACCTACATGTGCGTGGATCTTTGTGACTGGCAGACATGTGTTCACCTTCTTGGGCTTAGGGGACGCTACACTTTTTAGTCCTCTTACAGGAAGGCAGGACTATGTAACCAGTTCTAGACAATTAAATGTGAGGAGAAGCGCTGTTTGTCATTTCTGGTTTGAAGCAGTGAAAAGCTCCTGCTCAATTCTCCATCTATAGCTTCTGCCTGTAAGCAGAATCCATACCTTGAGAAACGAGATGCACAAAATCAAAGCAACCGTGATCATGACATGAAGGAGAGCTGCCTTGGAGAATCCTCTAATCCACAACAGAATAAGCTTAGTCTGGTACTGCTTATGTGGGTTCTACCAAAAAAGTAAAATAGGTAGCACTGGCTTAGTGGTCAGGTCACAGGTGGTATGGAAACTGATACCAGATGTCAGAGGTTGAAACAATAGTGCTCAATGGTAGCAAAACATTTAGTAAAGCTGCCCTCTGTGGAAACAAACCATAGGGAAGGTAGCTCCAGGGGAAGAGGTTGGAAAATATGAGTATTCTCTCCAGGTTATCTGAAAACTGACCACCTTGCAAGCGAAAAAGAGAAGGAAAAGAAAGAGTTCGGAAATTCATGACTTTGTAATGTTGGAAAATCTCATGCTTTCATGTTCTAAACAGTAAGAAGTAATAAAGTCTTCAAGTGAATCCAGAATCAATAATAATTCTTAATAACAGCTAATACTCCATATTCAAATTTCTTGATTGTATCAAACATGTCTTTTTACCATTTTAAAAATTTGGGCGACAGAGTGAGACTCCAACTCAAAAACAAATAAGAAATAAAAATAAAAATAATAAAATTTGTATCAGAATGAGGTAATATATATATTACCTCATATACAACAGTTATCTGTCCTCCATCAGATGATTCTTTTATTAAAAAAAACCTGGATTCTTTGTCCTGTAGAATTTTCTGCATTCTGGATTTGGCTAATTGTATCCACATGATCTGATGGACACATTTCTCTATCTCCCATATTTTCTATGAGCTCGTGGTTAGATCTATAACTTTAAAGTTTGATTTTTTGGGAGTGAGATTAATAATTCGTATAATGCTTTAAAACTATAATATATCACATCATAAGGGACATAATCTCTGAATATCCTACTTTTAGTGATATTATGCTTAATCAGTGGGTCCAGGTGATATTGGCATCATTTCTCCAGTGAGACGTGGATGTTGGCTATTTGGGTTAATCAGTGGGTTCAGGTGATGTTGGCATCATTTCTCCAATGAGACGTGGATGTTGGCTATTTTGTACAAGCCAGAGAAGCAAGAAAAGGATGAGAGAAATGAGTCTCGGTTTTTGTTTGATCAAAAATGCCTTCATTTTACCTTCATTCTTGAAGAATATTTTTGCTGGGCGTGTAACTTTAGATTGGCTGTGTGTGTGTGTGTGTGTGTGTGTGTGTGTGTGTGTGTGTGTGTGTCTGAGTTGGAGTCTCACTCTGTCTCCCAGGCTGGAGTGCAGTGGCACACGGCCACTGCAGCCTCGACCTGCTGGGCTCAGGCGATCCTTCTGCCTCAGTCTTCCAAGTAACTGGAACTACAGACGTGTGCCACCACACCAGGCTAATTTTTTAATTTAGTGTAGAGTTGAGGTCTCACCAAGTTGCCCAGGCTAGTCTCGAACCCCTGAACCCCTCTCGCCTTGGCCTCTCAAAGTGCTGGGACTGCAGGCTTGAGCCACCATGCCTGGCCCGGCAGTGAACTTTTATCAGACATTGAAGATAGCATTCTACCATCTTCTGAGCTTCATTCTGTTGCTGTTCAGAAGTCAGCACCAATCTGTCACTTCACTGAAGAAGCTTCTTTTTAAAAATATTACCTCTTTGTCTTTGATTTTATGATATTTCCCTAACATATATTTAGATTAGAATTGTATGTATTTCTGCTTGGATCTCACTGTACTTCTTGAGTTCATTTGTGGATTCATGTCCATCTAGAAAATTATTTGAAATTATGTCTTCATTACAATGTTTCCTCGGCACCACTCTCTTCTTTTTTTTCTGGAGTCTAGTCACATATATGACAGATTTTATCCTGTATTCCTTTTTTCTTCTCAATGCTGCAGTCCGTTTAATTTTTTCCTGACCTGTCTTCCAGTTATTATTTGTCTTCATATGAGTCTAATCTCCTGTCAATTGCATCCACTGGATCCTTTAATATCATTTACTGACATTCCTCAATTCTAGAATTTGTTTGGTTTTTCTTCAAATCTTCTCTGTCACTTTAAATTGTTTTCCATTTATCCACTAAAAGTTTTATGTTTATGAAAATGTATATTTTTCAAGTGTATATATATTTTTTGAACATAACATACTTTTATCTAATAGTACCAATATTTGAAACTTTTATAACTCTGTTCCTATTATCTGTTGTTTCTGTTGGTTTTCTCTCATGGGGTCTTGCTTCCATATGGGCCTAGTTATATTCATGAATTTGGTACTGTATTTGAAAAATATACACATTGATTTTTCTGAGATAGGGTTTCACTCTGCCACCCAGGCTGTAGTGCAGTATCATAATCACAACTCACCGCAGCCTCTAACTCGTGGGTAAAAGCAATGCCCCTGCCTCAGCCTCCCAAAAAGGTGGGACTTCAGGCATGCCTAGCTAATTTTTCTATTTTTTGTAGAGAAGGGATCTCGCCATGTTGGCCAGTATAGTCTCAAATTCCTGGCCTCAAGTAATCCTCCTGCCTCAGCTTCCCAAAGTGTTGGGATTACAGGTATGAGCCACTTTGCCCATCCTAAAAAAGATACATATTTTTTGAATTGGGATCTCATTCTATTGCCCAGGCTGGCATGCAGTGGCATATCACAGCCACTGCAGCCTTGACTTGCTGGGCTCAAGTAATGCTTCCACTTCAGCCTTCCCAGCAGCTGTGACTACAGGCGTGTACCACCACACCCAGCTAATTTTTTAATTTATTGTAGAGATGAGATTTTGCCATGCTGCCCAGGATGGTCTTGAACTCCTGGGCTCAGGCAATCTGCTCTCCTTCACCTCCCAAAGTGCTGGAACTACAGGCATTTACCTGGCTTGAAAAATATTTTTAAGAATAATTTGATGCCTACAATGACGCTGTCTTCCTCCAGAGCGGATTTCTATTTGTTTGCCAGGCATGCAGAAGCTCTATCAGTCTTGGATCCATATCGTAGTGCAATACTTGAGGTTGATGAATGAAGTCCATTCATCAGATGATGGATAATGCCAGTTTACAAGTCCACGTTTGAGCTGGCTTCCTTATGTTTCATCTTTATGCTGAGCTTTCAGCTCTCTGAAGTACCAGCTAAAAAGTAGGGGTGGTTTCTCAGAGTCCCCATCTTTGGCAGTTTCTGGACTTTGCGTTTTACTCTCTTGCCTGTGAGAATTCCAAAATCAAAATCTGAGACCTAGAGTTGATCATTGTTTCTAAGTCTTTTTAGTGGTCAGCACTAGGGTTTTTTTTTTTTTTTTTTTTGAGTCAGAGTCTCACTCTGTCGCCCAGGCTGGAGTGCAGTGACACGTTCAATGCCACTGCAGCCTTGACCTACTGGGCTCAGGTGATCTTTCCACCTCAGCCTTCCAAGTAGATGGAGTTACAGGCATGCACCCCCACACCTGGCTAATTTTTTTGATTTATTGTAGAGATGAGATCTCACCAAGTTGCCTAGGCTGATCTTGAACCCCTGGGCTCAGGCAATATTCTTACCTCTGCCTCCCAAAGTGCTGGGATTACAGGGGTAGGCTACCACACCCGGCTAGGAAACATTTTTAAAGATAAACTACAACAGAATTCCATACCAATATTTCTGACTTAAAATCAAGACTACAGATTTTTTACCTAAATTTTTCCTCTTACATTTATCTTTTCTGATACCAAAAGTCCAATGGTAGAATTAAAATATCATCTAATTGATTATTTTATCCAGTTTATTTCAGAAATCTGAGAATAACAATACCAACATTACCACCAAAATTATAACTGAAAACAGTTAAATATTCTTTTGCAGTTCTTTTTGTCCTTGTAGCATACCCACTAAGGATGTAAATTCAAATAGCTGTGTTTAAAATTACTTGGAATAATCCCTTTCAGTCTGCTAACAACTAGACACCCATTTGGGATCATTTCTAGGTCTGTGGAAAATGTTGCTGGTAGTTTGATAGTGATTGCATTGAATCTGTAGATTGCTTTGAGTAGAATGAACATCTTAACAATATTGATTCTTCCAGTTCATGAGCATAGGATGTTCTTCCATTTGTTTGTGTCATCTTTGGTTTATTTGAGCAGTGTTTTGTAGTTCTCATTGTAAAGATCTTTCACCTTTTTGGTTGGATGAATACCGAGGTATTTGTGAGAGAGAGAGAGAGTGGTGTGTGTGTGTGTGTGTGTGTGTGTGTCTGTGTGTGTGTGTGTGTGTGTGTGCCCATTGTGAATGGGATTGTGTTTTTTATTTGGTTCTCAGCCTTTTGTTGTTGATGTATAGAAATGCAGCCATTTTTTGCACATTAATTTTGTATCTCTAGACATAACCAAAGTCATTTATTAGCATGAGGAGGTTTTTGACAGCCTTTCTAGGGTTTTCTGGGTATAGAACCGTATCATCTGCAAAAAGGGATCACTTAACTTTCCTTTTTCTATTTGGATAGCTCTGATTTCTTTCTCTTGCCTTATTACTGTAGCTAGGAATTCCAGTACTATGTTGAAAGGAGGGGTGAGAGTGGACATCCTTGTCTTGTTCCAGTTCTTAGGGGAAAGGTTTCCAACTTCTACCCATTAAGTATAGTGTTGACTGCAGGTTTGTCATAGATGCCTATATTTTGAGGAATGCTTCTTTGATGCCTAGGTGTTTGAAGATTTTTATCAAGAAGGAGTGTTGGATTCTATCAAATGCTTTTTCTGTGTCTAATGAGATAATGATGTGGTTCTTGGCTTTATAACTGTTTATGTGGTAGATTACAGTTATTGATTTGCATATGTTGAACCAGTCTTGCATTCTGAGGATGAAGCCCATCTGGTCATGATAAATGATTCTTGTAACAGGCTGTTGGATGTGCTTTGCTAGATTCTTGTTGAAAATTTTTGTATCTATGTTAATCAGGGAAATTGACCTGAAATTTTTTTTCCTTGTTGGGTCTTTGCCCATTTGGGAATGTTGAGATGATAGTGCTCCATAGAATGAGCTAGAGAAGATTCTTTCCTTCTTGAGTGATTGGAATACTTTCAGTAGAATTGGTTTAAGCTCTTTCTTGTATATCTGGTAGATTTCAGCTGATAAACCATCTGACCTAGGGCTTTTTTTTTTGGGTGGGGAGGTTTCTTGTTACTGAATCAATGTCTTGTACAGTTAGGAGTGCGTTTGGGGTTTCAATTTCTTCCTGTTTTCATCTTGGGAGATTGTCTGTTGTCAGAAATTCTTCCATTTCCTTTAATTTTCTAATGGACTTTCTTGCAGGTGTTTGTAGTAATTTCTGAAATATTTTGTATTTCTTCAGGATTGGTTGCAACATCATCTTTTCATATCTGATTGTGATTATTTGAATTCATTTCTCTCTTGCTGTCTCTTTCTTTGACCAGTTGTCTATCAATCCTATTTGTCCCTTCAAAGAACCAATTTTTGATTCATTGATTCTTTGTATGATTTTGGGGGGTCTTTTTTTTATTTAGCTGTGATTTTATTTCAATAATTTCCAGTCTTCTATTGCTTTGGGGATTGGATTGTTATTGTTTTTTCAAATTCTATGGTGTGATGGTAGACTGATTATTTGAGATCTATTTTCTTGATATGTGCATGCAATACCTCAGCACCTCATATGGTATCCCAGAGATTTTGGTATGTTGTGTCTTTGTTTTCATTTGTTTCTAGGAATCTTTTTATTTTCTGTGTTAACCCAAAAGTCTTTCAGAAGCATATTGGTTAATTTCCATGTATTTGTGTTTTAGGGGGTTCCTGTTTGTGGTGATATTTGTTTTTATTCTGCTGTGTTCTAAGAAGATGCTTGGTATGATTTTTTGACCCTTTGAAATTTGTTCATGCTTGATTTATGGCCAAGTATGTGGTCAATCTTAGAGTATGTTCCATGTGCTGATGAGAAGAATGCATATTCTGTTGTTGTTGGGTGAAGTGTTCTGTAGCTGTCTGCTAGATTTAATTGGTCCAGTGTTAAGTTAAGGTTCCAGATTTCTTTGTTAGTTTTCTGCCTCAATAATCTGTCTAAAGCTCTTAGTGGGGTATTGAAGTCTCTGACTATTATTGTATGACTGTCTACATTTTCTCTTAGATTAATTAACAACTGTTTCATAGATCTGGGTGCTTCTATATTGGGTGTGTATGTATTCAAGATAGATATTTATCACTGGTGAATTGGCCCCTTTATCAGTATGTAGTGCCCTTTACTCTCCTTTTGAACCTTTTTACTGGCTTAAAGTCTGTTTTATCTGATATAAAAATAACTATTCCTGTTCTTTTTTGTTTTCCATTTGCCTGGAAGATCTTTCTTCAACTCTTTAACCTGAGCCTATTGGTGTCATTTACAGTGAGATGGGTTTCCTGAAGGCAGCAGAAGGATGAGTCATGCTTATATATCCAATTTGTCACTCTGTGCCTTTTGAGTGGCATATTTGGTTCATTCACGTTTAAATTAATTATTGATATGTGGGAGCTTGTTTCTGTCATATTGGTATTAAGAAGCTGTTTTGCATTCTAGGCTTTGTGGTTGATTTGTATGGTCTGTAAACTCTGTGCTTACCTATGATTTTGTGATGGGTGGAACCATTCTTTCATTTCTGTGCTTAGAACTCTCTTAAGCATCTCCTGAAGAGCTAGTCTAGAGGTGGCATATTATATTAGGGATTTCATATCTGGGAAGGATGCTAATTCTCCCTCATTAATGAAGGTTAGCTCAGCAGAGTAGGAAATTATTCACTGGAATTTTTATGGTCCAGTGTAACAACTGGCTGCTCACTCTTGTGGCCAATGAGATATGAGAGGCAGAAAACTGGGAGAAAAGAGGTTTAGACTAAATTCAGAATTCAGGGAGACAGATTCAGTGTATTACCAGGGCCTGCTTAAAGTAATGTAAACTCATTCCGGTATTTATAGTAAAACAGGCATTATCTTATCTATCTTAACTATTGATTTATATCACTTGTATGTCTTGTGACCATTATGTAGTATCTTTTCAGAGTTTAGACCCCAAGCAGTTGCTTACATAAGACAGATTGCACCAATTCTGCCATTCTTTCAAGTTAAAATGGCTTTAGGTAATTTGAGGCTGCATACTTTCCAGGTGGTTTCAGTTCTTCACTTACACTGGGAGTTTTGGTTCACAAGAACTAGGTAATAATTAACATTACACATAAATTTGATTTAAAAGCATAAAAGAAAATAGTTATTTAAGGACTAAGGGAACAGACATATTCTTGGGGTTTTAGGGAGTTTCAAAAGAGTCCATTTCTTATCTAGGTCTGGTGGAGGCTTCTCCAGGGAAGTACAGTTTTTTGCATCTCCTGCTTATCAGGAGGCTCATTGCAGATGGCTGTGTTCCCTTCAGTACCAGCAACAGTTACTAGATTCAAGGGCAATGAATGGAGAGAAGTAAAAATGTGCACTTTTAAATTCAAGTGGTTTATACATTTAGCCTAATTCAATTAAAGTTTCTAAACATTACCTTTAAAATCTAAAATAATCAAACTAACTCTGAAATTTGAAATTCCCACTACAGAATTGCTTGTTGTTGTTTTATTTTTTAAAAGAATGTTAAAGATGAGGCCCCAGTCCCTTCTGGCTTGTAAAGTTTCTGCTGAGAGGTCTGCTGCAATTTGGATGGGTCTATTCCTTCTCTCTAGTTATCTTTAGGATTTTTTTCATGCTGATCTTGACCAGTCTGATTATTATGTGCCTCTGGGATGGTCTTCTCACATAATATCTCACAGGAGTTCTCTGAATTTCTTGTGTCTGTATGGCCTCCTCTCTAGTGATATGGGGGAAGTTTTCTTTGATGACATCTTGGAAGCCTTATTCCAGGGTGTTCTCAGTTTCTCCTTCTCTCTCAGGAATGCCAGTCAGCCATAGATTTGATCTCTTTACATAATTCCAAACCTCTCATCGGCTTTACTCATTTTTCCCAACTGCTTTCTCCTTATTTTTTTTTATCAGACTATGTAAATTCAATAACTTGATCTTCAAGCTCTGAGATTCTTGTTTCTGCTTGGTTGATTCTGCTGTTAAGGCTTGCTATGGTGTTTTGAAATTCCAGGAGAGAATTCTTCATTTCCAGAAGTTCAGTTTGGCTCTTTCTTAGAATGACCAAGTCAGCTTTCACTTCTTGTACTATTTTCATGGGCTGGCTGATTTGAATGCCCACTTTTTTCTGGATCTTGTTGAGTCTCTTTGCCATCCATAGTCTGAATTCTTCGTCTGTCATCAGGGACAGGGGTTCCATTACTTGGGATCTGGGAAACTCCTTTGTGAGTGTCAAATTGCTAAGGCTTTGGGGATTGCTGGTGTTTATTTGCTAGTTCTTCCTCATCTGGGAGGGCTGTCTCTTCTCTTTTTACTTTTTGTTTTTGTTTTTAAATGATATAAAAGTGCTATTATTGGGTTAACAGTTCGTTATTTTCTTACTTTGCCAGTCTCCTCTGGCCTGCCTGTCTAGTACAATTCACTCCTCTCACAAAGGGGTAGAAGAGAGGTCACTCCCTTGCTGGCAGAGACCCGATTTTTCTCCATCAGTCTGCATGCAGGTAGGACCACTGCTAGTGAGCTACACAGAAGTGCGGCCTCCTAGTTCCTGCTCTGCTTCATGGTAGGGGCAACTGTAGAGATGGCAGCTTCCTGAGGGCAAGCCACACCAAGGCCATCTCAGGGACGGAGGAGCAAAGGGAAGTTCAATGGACTAGATTTGTGAATTATCAGAAAAGAATGAGGTGGGGTGTAAGTGTGTGTTGAGAGGGTGGGGCTTGGGAAGGTTTAGAGGAGAAAAGTGAAGCACTTAGAAGGGAGCAGGGCGGAGGTTGTGGATGGTACAGAGAAGAGTAATGAGAGGATAGAGGAGGGTTGTGTGGGTGTTGTAGAGCCAGCATGGCTGCTCTGTGGAGGTATGGTAGATTCTGAATCAGGGCACTAACCCTGACTTGGGGGAGTGTCAGTTTTCTATGCCTTTCTGGCCAGAGGGGTTGGTTTGGTTGGTCCCTATTTCTTGGGGACTCAGATGTCCCCTCTCCAGATCATATTACCCCTGTCTGCAGATTCCACTCACTCAGCATCTCCTCAGGCCAGGGTCTACGGTTACTGTGACTAACCTCAGGGACTTGAAGTCCCAGGTCACACCAATATAATAGGTCAACTGAATACAGCAGTTCAACCAGATGTAGTACTCATCCCAAAGCAACCAGTCATCCTGATGTCCTTGAATCCCCCAGAAAGAGATTATTTGTTTCTCTCCACCATATCTTTATCCTTCATAATGCTGTTAGCAATCTCAGCCCTGTTCTCCCTCAAGGTGGGTTTCATCTGGCGACCACCAACTCCCTTTGTCCCTAGATCTGCCTTCTCTTTCTTATCCCACCTCCCTGCTCCTCTCCAGAGACCTCTTCATGTTTCTCAAGGATTTATCTCCTCCCTCTTCACCATCTAGCTGCCCTTGCACCTCTCTAGGGACCCTCTGTCTACTCCTCCTCCTCCTGTGTTCTGCCCAGGCTTACTTCCAATTACCAATCAGAAGTTCTTTAAATCCACTTATGACCTATGCCCATCCTCCTGGCTTCTGAGATGTCCCACCTTTCTGGGCCAAAGCAATGTATAGCTTATGTGTATTTGTTTATGTCTTTCCTTGTAACTTCTGTCTCCATAAAATATATAAAACCAGCTGGGCTCGGTGGCTCAGCCTGTAATCCTGCGCCTTTGGGAGGCTGAG
>NW_007258187.1:112640-122119 GCF_000164805.1 Carlito syrichta | reverse complement strand
GGGGCGGGGACCAGCCACTGCACTCCAGTCTGGGCGATAGAGTGAGACTTCAACTCAAAAAAAAAATATATATATATGTATATAAAACCGAGCTATAACCCAACCTCCCTAAGCACGTGTTTTCAGGACCTCTTGAGACTGTACCCAGGGTCATGGTCGCTCACATTTGGCCCAAAATAAACCTCTTTAAATATTCTAGAATACAAATTTCCCATCAACATTTGTGAGGTACTTTGAGAATGTCAAGGGGCCAGTGATGATATTATATAAGTCAATGGGGCAGGTAGCAAGGTTCTTTTTTCCACATCTGAGGCCAGGGTCCCTGTGGTTGAATGGTTCTGGCACAGTTTTGTTGGTGGGGTTGGTTCTGTGTGTCCCCATTCCTTGACATCTTCTGACCCTTCTCAGTTCTTCGCCAGACCTCACCCCTCCCTCTGGGTCCATAGCCACTGTGGCTGACCTCCAGAACTCAGAGTTTAAGTTATAGAAATGAGTCCCATCTACAAGATGGCCTTAAACATTTATGTAAATGACCACTGCCTCTCTACACCTTTTCAATTTTCTATTGCTGTTCACTGGGAATATTTGTCATCATGCTATCTTGCTTGGTGGCTAGGGAATAATCATCTGTTTTCCCACTGCAGAATATCCCCAACCCCACCTTGTCCAGCTTCCCATGAGTTCTATGGGCATTGCCCTTCTTCTGTGGTTACTAGTCCCAACCTGCCTGCTACTCTGGGACTTGTCCCCACTCAGTTCACAGTCATATCACAGTGGGTTGACCCCCTGGTACCCTCTACTACCTGGTCCAACCCAGACTGTCTGCACTATCTTTCATTTCTTCTTCCTCTCCTCCATCTAATCTTCCTTCCTCCAACCCTAATCATGGCCTCTAGTTTCACTCCAGGAAGCTCTTCTGCCATTTCTAAGAGAAAAACACCCCCATCAGCTTCTCTTTACCTCCACAGGCACAAATCATTAACTGTTTGGAAGACAGGGTCAGCACAAAGAAAAATTCCATGCTGACCTTGGGCGTTAGCATGAGGGCTATCATTCTGGGTTTATTAATGCTCCTCTAATTCTTGTGACAGCAGACAGCACAGAAGTAGGACACCCATGAGCCAGAAGACCTCTTTTGCTCACTCTGTGCCCCTCACACACAAGGTCTCCTTGGTCCCTTGGGAATCTCTTAGTTTGAATCTGAACATCAGTGGCCTTCCCCTCTGCCCCACGGAAGAAGTCTTCTGTCCACTGGCAGTTTTTTTTTTTTTTTTTGTGGGAGTCCCACTCTGTCGCCCAGGCTGGATTGCAGTGGCATGCTCACAGTCACTGCAGCCTCGACCTGCTGGGCTCAGGTGATCTGCCTCAGCCTTCCAAGTAGCTGGAACTACGTGCATGCTACTATGCCTGGCTAATTTTTTGATTTATTGTAGAGATGAGGTCTCACCAAGTTGCCCAGGCTGGTCTCAAGCCCATGGGCTCAGGCAGTCCTCTCACCTTGGCCTCCCAATGTACTGGAATTATAGGAATGAGCCACCATGCCTGGCCTCACTTTTGAGAACAATACATATGATACCTTCTGCATAATTGTGTATATGTGTTTATGTGGGTGAGTGTCTTAGTCTGTTTGTGCTGCTATCACAACATATCTGAGATTGGGCAATTTGTAAACAACATACATTAATTTCTCATAGCTCTGAAGACTGGGAAATCCAAGATCAAAGTGTCAGCAGATTCAGCCTCTGGTGTAAGCTGCTCTCTGCCCCAAAGATGGTGCTTTGAGGCTGCATCTTCATATGGCAGAAGCAGGAAAGGGATGAATGCTAGGCCTCATATAATGGAAGAAATGTAGAGACAAAAGGAAGAACAGTCTCACCCCCTCAAGTCTTTTTATAAGGGCACTAATGTCATCCATGAAGGCAGAGCCCTCATGGCCCAATCAGCTCCCCAGGACCCTACTTTTTAATATCATCCCATTGGGGGTTTAAATTCCAGTATATGAACTTTGAACAAACACATACATTTAAGCCACAGCAGTGGGGCATACACTTACATGGCCCATGTGCTCTTCCTGTACATATCCTGGGGGCTTTACTCATTCATTCAACAGCCATTATTGCAAACTTTGATGTGCTGGGCATTGACCAAGCACCTAAGGATACTGTTCTAAACATGACAAACAAGGCCACTGACTCACAAAATATGATGTTATTGTAAGAGGACCCAGAACAGAAATAAGAAAATATACATTAACAAGATTACCTCAGGCCATCATAAACAATATAAAGCAAATAAAACAGAGAGGTGGGAGGTGGGAGGAGACATGTAATAATGTGATCAGGAAAAGCCTCTCTCAGGAAGTGACATTTGTGCTGTGGCCTGAGCATAAGCAGGAAAAAGCCATATCACGATTTGTGAGAAGGGAATTCCAAGCAAAGAGGCCAGCACATGCGATGGTCCTGAGGTTAGAAGGAGCAGGAGAAAGAAGAAAATTCAGCATGCCCAGAGGACAGCTGTGGGAGTATATGAAGAAGTCAGTGTAGAATGGTGAGCAGGAGACCATCACCAGGCCCATGAAGTCATGACATTCACATCCATGGTAAGGAGCTTTAAGTGTAGAGGGAAGCCATTGGAGGTATTAGTCAAGGAAAGCACAGGATCTTATTTCTATCTCAAAAGGTCCAAGTTCTATACCTGTAGGAACAGAAGGTCACGGCAGATCGTTTTCCTTCCATAGCATTACAGATAAAGTGATAAACTAAAATTTTATATTTTAAAGGCATGAAAGAGCTATGGAAAGCAAGGAGTAAAATCTCAAGAAATTAAATTCCAGTGGATGAAGGACCCTTCTTAAGCAAAAGAAATCAAACAGTCTCCTTTCTGGGATTTTGCCAAATATTGGCACAGGTGAATAAAGAACCTGTGATAAAAGGACTGTACTGGAGAAGGAGAAACCTGCAAAGCTTTTCAAGTTTAAGTGAGCTGGTGTGACAGACTGAAATTTGGAGTGCACCCAAATGTCCAGCAGAAAAATACCTAAAATGAAGAATTATTTTAGATATAACATCATTCTGGATGCAGAAGAAAAAAAATCAGTGAATTCAAAACCAATTTAATGAAAATTGTCCAAACTGAAGTGCAGCAAGAAAGAGGAATGAAAAAAGATAACACTGTCAAATGGACTAACACGGTTATCATTCAAAGTTGTAAACTGAGGAGTTAGTCTCCCTTGCAGGGTCTTTAAAACACCAACAGAAATTTGCAGAGGCATATGAAATGAAAGGATTTATTACACCTATAGGTATTAGGGAGGGAGCACCCCGTGCAAGGGAGCAGCCTCAACCAAGCAAGTGGGGAACTGAAGAGAGAGAGAGAGAGAGAGAGAGAGAGGAGGGAGGAGAGAACAGGTGGGGGTGTGCCTTTATTGGGGGTCAGGGCAGAGTAAAGGCATGAGGGCATTTTACAGGTACATTTGAATGTCACTGGATCATAAGGTCATAGTCTGAGGAGGGAGAGAAGGGCAACGTGTGACAGGGATCAGCCTAATCACATGGGCGTACCTGCTCACCTAGGCAAGGTGTTTACACCATTTAAATTTTGAGGCATCGGGTAAATAGAAAGTTTTTAAAATTTATAGTACAGAAGAGGAGAGTCATGACAGAACAGATGCAATATTTGAAAGGTCACGATGGTTGAAGTAATGGGGTCTCTCGACTGTAATGCCACGTGGGTCACGTGGAAATTAGACTCCATCTATCCTGGGCAGCTTTCCTAAGCCTTGGGGATTTGCTCACTAGGAGGTCTAGGCTTCTGTTGTCCTTTGCTGCTAATCTGTGGGCAATAAAGTTGCTCTACTTAACTGTTGTGTAAGTATTCTGTCTCATCAGACTCATGCAAGTGAATTGATACTGGTGCGTGGTATTGATGAGGTGATTAGAGTCCTCTCCTGGAATATATGCTGGGACACAGTAAACCTGCTTCATGATAGCCAACCAAGCTGACATGCAACATTAACCATCACAGCAGCCACAGAAGAAAAGCCACCTGAACTTTGAGGGAACAACAAAAAATTAAGACTATCTTCCAATCCTCTAATCAGAAATTATTAAAACTAAGATATAATAGAAAAAAAACTTTTTTTTTTTTTTTGAGCCAGAGTTTCACTCCGTCGCCCAGGCTGGAGGGCAGTGGCATATTCATGGCCACTGCAGCCTTGGCCTGCTGGGCTCAGGCGATCCTTCCACCTCAGCCTTCCAAGTAGCTGGAAATACAGGCATGTGCCACCGTGCCTGGCTAAGTTTTTGATTTATTATAGAGATGAGATCTCGCCATATTACACAGGCTGGTCTCGAACCCATGGGCTCAGGTGATTCTCTCACCTCAACCTCCCAAAGTGCTGGGATTATAGGTATGAGCCACTGTGCCCAGCAGAAAGATATTTTCAGAGAACTGAAAGAATTATCATAATACTATAAGAGAGGGATTGGCAATAGTGGGAAACTCAGGGGGTGGGGGTTAGGATTGGCAGTCGAGGGAAACTGCTAGGGGAGGGAGGGGCATACTTCTTTAACAAGGGTATCTGGATAATCAACATTTGTATACTTAACCCTGAATTGTACCCCACATCTTTAAAAAGTAAATAAATAAATAAATGCTTTTAAAAAGTACTGAAAGGAAGAAAAACTACGCATCTGGAATTACAAATTCTGTGAAAATGTTCAAAGAATTAAATTGATTAAAAACACAAAACAAGCAAGCAAAAACAAAAACAAAAGAAAAATATCATCAGTCAAAGATAAAATAAAATCTCACAAAAGTAAAAGAATTTGTTGCCAGAAAACTCAGTACAAAAAAATACTAAAGTAAGTACTTCAGGTTGGACAGGAACTTTCAGAAACTGCAGGCTGTTGACTATTTAAAGCAGCAACAGGTAATCATATATTATATAATGTTAATTACATAACAGCATTATATAATGTTAATTGCATTACATTATATAATATATAATATCAAGAAATGAAGAAATAAAATACATGACACTAACAAAAGGAGTACGGGGAAATAAATGAGATTATACTATTGTAAGATTCCTCTTTTTTTTTTTTGCGTTGGAGTTTCACTCCGACGCCCAGACTGGAGTGCAGTGGCCACTCCCAGCCACCGCAGCCTCGACCTGCTGGGCTCCGGCGATCCTTCTGCCTCAGCCTTCCGAGTAGTCGGAATTACAGGCGCGCGCTACCACTCCCAGCTGACTTTTGATGTAGAGATGAGCTCTTGCCAAGTTGCCCAGGTGGGTCTCGAATCTGCGGGCTCAGGCAATCCACTCACCTAGGCCTCCCAAAGTGCGGGATTACAGGCTGAGCCACTGAGCCCGGCCTATTGTAAAATTCTTATACGTGAAGAGGTGATATACTAATTTAAGGTATACTATTATAAGTTAAGTATAATAATCTCCAGATAAACCAATAAAAAATTTCAAAATGTATACTTAAAAAGCCAACAGAGGAGGTAAAATGTAATAATAAAAATACTAATTGATTAATCCAAATGAAGCTGGGTAAGGAGAAACAAAGGAACAAACAAAAGATTAGACAGACAATTCATAGCAAGAAGGTAGCCTGAAACCCAGCAATATCATTTAATGTAAATGTTCTAATAGTTAAAATTAAAAGTCAGAGATTGCATACATAGTTTTTTTAAGAAAAAGACTATTTGTATACCTAACCCTTAACTGTACCCCACAATATCATAATTAAAAATATTGATTATAAAAAAAATGTGGTACATATACACAATGGGATATTATGCAGCCATAAAGAATGACAAATATATGGACTTTGCAGCAACCTGGATGGATTTGGAGTCGATCATACTCAGTGATCTATCACAGAAACAAAGAACTGAGTTCCATATGTTCTCATTCATAAGGTGACCTTGAACAATTATAATGCTATAAGAAAGTGATTGGCAGTAGTGGAAAATTGTCAGGGCGGGTGGGGGGGTTGGGACTGGCAGTTGGTGGAAACTGCCAGGGGCGGGAGGGGCATACCTCATCAACAAGGGTACCTGCATGATCAATGTTTGTATACCTAACCCTGAATTGTACCCCACATCTTTATAATAAATTAATTAAAAAAGAAAAAAGAAAAAGACTATATGCACTTTACAAGAGACATTTTAAACAAAAGGACACAGAAATGAAATTCAAAGACTGGGAAGATATTGCTATATGTATTAGTTTTCTACTATTGCTGGAACAAAATAGCACAAACTTGGTGCTTTAAAACAACACAAATGAATGATGTTATAAATCTTCAGGATAGATGTTTGACACGGGTACCACTGAGCCAAAATTGAAGGGTTGGCAGAACTTCATTCTATCCTGAAGTCTCAAGGGGAAAGTCTGGTTTCTTTCCCTTTTCAGTTTCTGAAAGCTGTCCACATTCTTTGGCTGTTGTCCCCCTTTCCTCATCTTCAGAGCAAACAGCAGCGTATTTCTCTGTGCCTTTTTTCTGTAGTCACATCTTCCTCTGACTCTTCTGCCTCCCTCTTCCATTTTTAAGGACTCTTATGATTACACTGGGCTCACCTGGATAATCTATATCCTCATATCAAAGTACTTAATTTAAGCACATCTGCCAAGTCCCTCTTGTCATATAAAGTAACATATTCACAGGTTCTGGGGATCGGGACATAGATATCATTGGTGGTAGGGCATCATTCTACCTACCATATCACACAAACAATAACTAGACAAAAGTCTGTGTGACTATATTAATAACAGATAAAGTAGGCTTTTTTTTTTTTTTGAGTCAGAGTCTCACTGGGTCACCCAGGCTGGAGTGGAGTGGCATGCTCACAGTCACTGCAGCCTTGACCTGCTGGATTCAGGCAATCCTTCCGTCTCAGTCTTCCAAGTAGCTGGATCTACAGGTGTGCAGGACCATGCCCAGCTAATTTTTTGATTTATTGTAGAGATGAGGTCTCGCTATGTTGCCCAAGCTGGTCTTGAACCTGTGGGCTCAGGCAATTCTCTCACCTCTGCCTCCCAAAGTGCTGGGATTATAGGCGTGAGCCACAGCACCCAGCATGAAGTAGACTTTAAGACAATGCGAGTTATCAGAGGTAAAGACTTGTAATAATAGAAAGGGTTCAACAGGACATAAAAATTCTAAATGTGCATAAATTTAATATCATTTTTCAAATTCAATTTAAAATTGAATAATTTTAAATTTTTTAAATTTAAAGTTATTCATGACACTTGTTAAAGATGGTAATATCTAGAATAAAGAGAGGAATATCACTATGGGTCTATAGATATTAAGAAGACATTATGGCCGGGCTCGGTGGCTCAGCCTGTAATCCTGCACCTTGGGAGGCTGAGGTGAGTGGACTGCCTGAGCCCGCGGGTTTGAGACCCGCCTGGGCAACTTGGCGAGACCTCATCTCTACAATAAATCAAAAAACTAGCCAGGTGTGGTAGCACATGCCTGTAGTTCCAGCTACTTGGAAGGCTGAGGCGGAAGGATCTCCAGAGTCCAGCAGGTCGAGGTTGCAGTGGTTGGGAGCAGCCACTGCATCACTGCACTCCAGTCTGGGTGACAGAGTGAGAATCCAGCTAAAAAAAACAAAAAGATATTATGAACAACTTTGTTAACCAATAAATTTGACAAGTGAAATAAATCCCGTGACAAACACCCTTTGCTAAAACTGACACAGGAAGAAGGGGGCCATGGAGATAGGTATAGGAACCACTGCAATGGGGTATTGCAGCTGGGGAGAGAACTTGGACTCAACTCCAACAAGGCCAAGTGAAGGTTCATAATCAAGTGGCAGGGTGAGGGGGGTGGGGTCAGTGGTTGGAAAATTACTAAAAAGAAACACCAACCACTGGCTAAACTGATTTGATAGGATTATTGCTGGAGGGAGACCTAGATGATAAGATATTGACAGTGGTCATTTACCAAGGGTGGGGGAGTTTTGCTAAATTGACTTAGTAGAATTCTTGTTCAAACTGGATTCTACAAGGACAGAGAGGGACCCCCGAGGTCAAGTTTAGTCAAGCAGAGGTCTCAGAGGAGCCTGACTAAAGTTTTGGCCAACAGAGTCTGTCAATTGTTGGGAGCCAGCCTTGGAGGCCCGCCTGATTGACAAAGTCCAGGTGCGTGAAGATCCCCGGCCGCAAAGCGAGTCCGGGCAGCTGAGGCCCTTCTGTCTTCCGTCTTTGTTGTTGGTATGGCTGAAAAAATTCTGTGCAGTCGTGGAAGAAGAAAATGGCATGTTTATGCGAAGTACTCACAGCTAACCTGAGAATGTCATGGCTCATTTTTCCATTTTCCCACTATGCCACTTGGCCTTTTCTAACATATGCAAGGGTTAAACTCTGAAGCACATCAAGAATGCTTTCTTGCCGGGCTCGGTGGTTCAGCCTGTAATCCCGCGCCTTTGGGAGGCTGAGGTGAGTGGATTGCCTGAGCCTGCGGGTTCAAGACCCGCCTGGGCAGCAAGACCTCATCTCTACAATAAATCAAAAAATCATCCGGACGTGGTAGCACATGCCTGTAATTCCGGCTACTTGGAAGGCTGAGGTGGAAGGATCACCGGAGTCCAGCAGGTCGAGGCTGCGGTGGCCAGGAGCAGCCACTGCACTCCAGTCTGGGCGATGGAGTGAGACTCTAACTCAAAAAAAAAAAAAAAGAATGCTTTCTTTCACTTGGTTATAAGTTACTAGATATTGCTTAAGTAAAAAATGATATAAGTATATTCACTCCTTATTTGATTTAGAATTATGCAGTTTAGTGTTTAGACATAAGGTTCTTTAGAAGCACAAGTTTATAGTAAGTTCATTATGAATTCATTATAAGTTCTAACACTTATCTAGGAGTTATATAGGTGATTTATAACACTGTTTTCACTGACTTAGGATAAAGATTAATCATTAAGGTTTTTACTTAATTCAATAGTTAAAACTCTAAGTTAACATTTATAGAGTGGGTTTTCACTGAACTCATAATATACTAATCAGACACTTTTATGATAAATTAGCTAAAGGCAGAAAGCAACCTTGGGGACCTGAGAAACATTACTAAAAGCTTCTTTTGAGTTATCTTTAGAAATAAACACTGCAGGATAAGAGAAAAGTAATGAAGACACCTGGACAAGAAAGGCGATTACAAAGCTCTGAAGGTCATAGAAGCCCCAGAAGGAAAACTACTGCTACGTGAAGAACTTTGCACTTGGAAACTTTCTGGAGACAGTTCAAGGACTGTAATTCGGGTCTTTGGACTAAAACTATCATCTTTGGCTTTATGAATAAGACTCATTGTCTGAATGTTTATAGGGATCTTGGTTTGTTTGTGTTGTCTGAATGTTTATAGGGATCTTGGTTTGTTTGTTGCTAAGACCACTAGATGGTGGTAACTTTTAAAGGATATGTATGTGAAGGAATTTTCTTTGTCTTGCCCCTTTACACATGGTAT
>NW_007258187.1:104977-112620 GCF_000164805.1 Carlito syrichta | reverse complement strand
TTAAACTCTGAAGCACATCAAGAATGCTTTCTTTCTCTTGGTTATAAGTTACTAGATATTGCTTGAGTAATATATAAGTATATTCACTCCTTATTTTATTTAGAATTATGTAGTTTGTGTTTAGACATAAGGTTTTTGAGAAGCACAAGTTTATAGTAAGTTCATTATGAATTCATTATAAGTTCTAACACTTATCTAGGAGTTATGTAGGTGATTTATAACACTGTTTTCACAGATTTAGGATGAAGATTAATTGTTAAGGTTTTTACTTAATTCAATAGTTAAAATTCTAAATTAATGTTTATAGAGTGGGTTTTCACTGAATTCATAATATACTAATGAGATACTTTTATGATAATTAACTAAATACAGAAAGCAACCTTGGGGGCCTGGGAAACATCACTAAAAGCTTCTTTTAAGTTTTCTTTAGAAATAAACACTGCAGGATAAGAGAAAAGTAATGAAGACACCTGGACAAGAAAGGTGATTACGAAGCTTTGAAGGTCATAGAAGCCCAAAAGAGAAAAACTCCTGCTACATGGAGAACTGTGCACCTGGAAACTTTCTTGAGACATTTCAAGGACTGTAATTCAGGACTTTGAACTAAAACTATCATTTTTGGCTTTATGATAAAGACTCATTAACTAAAAGTAGATAGTGTTCTTGGCTTGTTTGTCACTTCTAGACCGCTAGATGGTGGTAACTTTTAAGGATATGTACGTGAAGGAATTTTCTTTGTCTTGCCCCTTTACAAATGGTATCAAAGCTTTCCCTTAGCTAACATTAAATGTCATCTGTTCAGGAAGCAGGTGTCCAAGTATAATATTTTCATCTTTCGCCTATCCGTCTCTCCTTCAGGAAACCTCACGACCCTTGTAGGGGCTGGACCCCCACAGTCAATGACATATCTCCAAATATATGAAGTACAAAATGATAGAACGAAACATAAAAATAGACAAATTCATAATTGTAGTTGGATGTTTTAACTTTTGTCTCTCAGTAAATCATAGACTAAGATGACAAAAAAATCAAGTATTTGAACAACACTATTAAATAACTTAATTAACATTTAAAACATTACATTCAACAACTGAAGACAACACATTCTTCAAAAATACACATGAACCATTCACAAAATTAATACCATGCTGAACTGCAAAGCAGGCCCAATCAATGTCAAAGGATTGAATTCATATAGATTGTGTTCTCAGGTTATAATTAAACCAGAAAAAAATGACAAAATGATAACTATAAAATACTCAAGTGCTTTGGAAATTAAGTAATACACTTCTAAACAACTCATGGATTGAAGAAGAAATCACAATGAAAATTAGAATATGCTTGAACTAAACACTAATGAAAATACAGCTTATATTTGCGAAAAGTAGCTAAAGAAGTGCTTAGAGGAAATCTACAATTGTAAATGCTTATATCAGAAATTTTAAAAGGTTAGAATTACAGAATTTTAATTCCAGCATCCATTACAGGATGCTGGAACTGGAAAGACAAATTAAAGCCAAAGAAAATAGAAGAGAGAATGAATAGAGATAAGAGAAGAAATCAATGAAGCAGAAAACAGACATAAAATAGAAAAACATCAGTAAGCCAAACATTGAGTCTTTAAAAGACTAATACTGTTGATAAACCCCTAGCAAGACTGATCAAGAAAAACAGCAAGAAAATATACATTATTAATATCTAGAATAAAGAGAGGAATATCACTATGGGTCTATAGATATTAAGAAGATATTATGAACAACTTTGTTAACCAATAAATTTTACAAGTGAAATAAATCCCTTGAAAAACACCATTTGCTAAAACTGACACAGGAAGAAATGAACATAGTATAGTCCATAATCAAAATCTTCCTTAAAACAAAACAAATTTTATTTTGGCCTAGATAACTAGTGTACTGTACCAAACATCCAAGGAAAGAAATGATACCAATCTTAGCCAAACTCACTCACATAATAAAGGAAGAAGAAACACTCATTTTATGAAGTCAGCATAACCTTAATACCAAAACCTCACAAAAAGTCATTTTAAGAAAAGAAAAATGAGATATTCCAAAAAATAAAATCGCCAATCAATATCCTCATGTATAAAACATTTCATTCAAAATGTTAACAAATTAAATTCAAAAGTAGTAAAAAAAAATTATCATGACCAAGTACAAATTATTTTAGAAATGCCTGGTTGGTGTAACACTAAAAAAAATCAAGCAATATAATTGACTACAATAAAGATTAAACTCTTTAAAATGTGGTCATGGTAATAGCTGGAGGTTTATTTGATAATCTAACACCCATTCATGATAAATTCAGTAAACTAGGAATAGATGGATGTCGCCTCAGTCAGAGACCGAACACCTATGAAAAACCTGCACCAAACTTCACACTTGATGAAATATTAAGTGGTCGTCTCTAAGATTAGCAATAAGGCAAGGATAATTAGTCACTTTCACAACTTCTATTCAGCATTGTACAGAAGGTCATTGGCAGTGAAATAAGCAAGATTAAAAAAGACATATATCGGGAAAAAAGAAAAAATAAAACCATTTATAATATTATTAAAAAGTAAGATACCTGGCCAGGTGCAGTAGCTCATGCCTATAATCCCAGCACTCTGGGAGGCCGAGGTGAGAGGATTGCCTGAGCCCACGGGTTCAGGACCAGCCTGGATAACTTGGTGAGCCCTCATCTCTACAATAAATAAAAAAATTAGCTGGGCATGGTGGTGCATGCCTGTATTTCCAGCTACGTGGAAGGCTGAGGTGGAAGGATTACCTGAGCCCAGTAGGTCAAAGCTGCAGTGGCTGTGAGTGTACCTGCATTCCAGCCTGGGTGACAGAATGAGACTCTGACTCAAAAAAAAAAAAAAAAAAGTAAGATACCTAGGAATGAACAGATGATATGCAAGACCATACTGGGAAAAATTAAAGACCTAAATAATGTGTATATGTATGGAGAGACATACAATATTCATGCTGAAGCACTCAATATTGTTTAGATGTTAGATTTTTCAAAACTGAGCTATAGATTCAAAGTTATTCCAATCAAAATCCCAACAGGTTTGATATAATAATCCTAAATTTTATATGGGAAATGCAAAATACCTAAGTAGACAAAATAATCCTGAAGAAGAATAAAATCAGAGCGTTCATTCTACTAAGTTTAAGAAGTACTATAAAAATAGTAAACGTAATAGTACAGTATTGACATAAGACAGATGAATAGATCCATAGAGCAAAATAGAGAGCACAGCACTATATCTACAAATATAAGATCGACTCATCTTCAACAAAGGCATCAGTGCATTTCAGTGGGGAAAAGAATTTATTTTCAATAAATGGTGCTGCAGCGAGTGGATATATATGTGAAAACAAAATAAAACTTTACCCCTGCTTCACACTGTATACAAGAATTAATTTATATTAGTGTAAGCTAATAATACTAAATTTTCTGTAAGAAAACACAGAATAGAATCTGTATGACCTAGGAGAAGGCAAAGATTAAACAGGATACACACACTAATGAATTTAACTTCATCAAAATTAAAACTTCAGCTTATCAAAAGATACTATTAATAAAGTGAAAATGGAAATTGACTACAGACGAGGAGAAAATACTCAGTGATATCTGCTGAAGGATTCCTATCCAGAATATGTATTTTTAAATCTCTAAAAATCAATAAATCAATTAATAATGAGTAACATACTTGGCAGAAATGTAAAGTAATATAATCACTTGAGAAAACTGTCTGACAAATTCTACTAAAGTTAGATACATGTTTATATCCTATGACCCAGTAATTACATTCCAGATATATAGGCAAAAGAATTAACGTATATATGCATAAAAAAAGACATATAAGAGTGCTCATGGTAGTTTAATCCATAATACAAGTGAAAACTTGTAAACAGCCCAAATATCCACCAACAGATAGATGGATGAATAAATTTGGGTATGTTTACTCAGTGGAATATTGTACAGCAATTTAAAAAATGAACTGCAGTCACATAAAACAAAATGATTGAATCTCATGAATACAATGAGTGAAAGAAGCCAGTTTTTTTTAAAAACTGAGCTGCACACTTAAGATGAGTACACTTTATGCAACTTACTGCCTGTGTGCACAAAGTAGAAATACAAAGATCTCTGGGACTTCTATGTATTTATTTGTTTGTTTTTGTTTTTGTTTTGTTTTGTTTTTGAGTCGGAGTCTCACTCTGTTGCCCAGACTGGAGCACAGTGGCCGCTCCCGGCCACCGCAGCCTCGACCTGCTGGGCTCCGGCGATCCTTCCGCCTCAGCTTTCCAAGTAGCCGGAATTACAGGCATGCGCTACCACGCCCGGCTGATTTTTTTGATTTATTGTAGAGATGAGGTCTTGCTGCCCAGGCGGGTCTCGAACCCGCGGGCTCAGGCAATCCACTCACATCAGCCTCCCAAAGGCACGGGATTACAGGCTGAGCCACCGAACCCGGCTGGGACTTCTATGTAAAGAATGAATTGCAGGGTGAGGCAGGGGTCCAAGTGTTGACATCAATGAGGAGACTATTGCAATCTTTGAGATAACATGGCCTCGGACTTGCAGAATATACAGTGCATACGGAAGGATGTGGTCATTTTGGAAATGACAAGAATGGGACTTCTGGTTAAACACAATTACTTCCTATCCTTTCTCAACCCCCACTAAAATAATAGTAAAGTCATTTTGTAAAAGACATAGACCCCTGAGGACAGAGAGCTAAAGAGGACAAGAAATGGGTGTGAACTGTGGGAGCTAAGAACTGAGACATGAGTTGTAGCTGATTAAGCATTCTTGACAAAGCTGACGTGTGAGCCTGCAAAGCAGGAAGCCAGCAAGAAGAATGACCAAGGAAAAGCCAGCAAGGAGAGTGTCCAAGAGGCTCAAGAATTGCAGGGTCCAAGTTCTGCCCTGAAACTGACTATGGAGCAGAGGTGGTGGGGAAGAGGAGGGGAGAAGCTGGAACGTACATGGAAAATCTTGAAAGGGAGCAGTTAGACTCTCCAGATTACCTGTCCTGCCCTGCAGAGTCAGAATATTTCTCACTCCACCTAGCAAGGAGGCTGAAGTTTTATCTCAGGGAGGCTGAATCAGCCTGGATCGGGCCTTGGGAACATGAGCCAGCTAGGTTGAGGGGAGGCAGAAGTATCTTCTGATCTCAGGGAATAAATGATAATTGTAAACATTTTCCCTCTTCCACCTCTGGCCCTTCCAGGCTGATGAGGTTTGTATCTTCTGGTGGCAGATGGGAGTATTCCTATCTGGAGAAACCGGCCCCAACCCAGGAAAATCACCTACAAGTACTGACATTTAAGGGTCTGCCGTGGACAGACCAATCCCTGCCTGTTAATACTCCAGTAAAAGCCGGGCTTGGTGGCTCAGCCTGTAATCCCGTGCATTTGGGAGGCTGAGGTGAGTGGATTGCCTGAGCCTGCAGGTTCGAGACCCACCTGGGCAACTTGGTGAGACCTCATCTCTACAATAAAATAAAATTAAAAAATACTACAGTAAAGCCCACCACTTAGTGAGTTCCCAGCATACACACAAAGCTTCCAGACAATATTTTCTGCCTCTTAGAAAGGAAAGCATAGTAATTTATGAAAACCCCTAATATATAAAGAAGAGTCCAAAACAAAGAAATTGAAAAGGAAGCAAGGGAGGGAGGGAAAGAAAATAAATATGAGAAGGAGTGATGCACAGGGCAGAAAATACTATTTTTTTTCAAAAGGACAATATAATATCCTCAAAGAGGAAGAGAAGACACTGCAGCCACGAAAAAGGAACAGAACACTATGAAAAGGGAACAGTAGCCGGGCTCGGTGGCTCAGCCTGTAATCCTGCGCCTTTGGGAGGCTGAGGTGAGTGGACTGCCTGAGCAATTTGGTGAGACCTTATCTCTACAATAAATCAAAAATGAGCTGGGCGTGGTAGTGCACACCTGTAGTTCCAGCTACTTGGAAGGCTGAGGCGGAAGGATCGCCAGAGCCCAGCAGGTCGAGGTTGCGGTGGCCAGGAGCGGCCACTGCACTCCAGTCGGGGCAACAGAGTGAGACTCCAACTCAAAAAAAAAAAAAAGAGAGAACAGTAAGAGAACAAGAAAGGCCTCATTGAAAAGAAAAATATGATTATTGAAGTTAAAATTTCAAGAGAAGTTTTTGGAAAATCGAGTTGAAAATGGAACAAGAAAGGCATAGAGGGGGAAAAAGCTAAGAACATTAGATCATCCTGGGGAGAAGAAGACTTCCAGAAAAACAGGAAAGAGAGAAACACAAGAAATTATCAAAAAGCCGATACAATAAAATTGATCAGATATAAAGGACATGGATCACTTGCTACCAAGGAAAGACACCCAGCCCCTAGCTCCTGTGCCCCTCGGGAGACGACCTGAGTTCCCCTCTCTCCACCTGCCTCCTCTTCCTCCCCCATGACCCCTTCAGGGTCCAGCTCCACCCTCAACCACTCATATCCCTTCCCCAGCTTCCTCCCTGGGCTTTCACTCTCAATTTCCCCCTCTGACTCACCCTCCATATGACAGCCAGGGACCCTTCCTAATGCCCGAGCCTGCCATCCAAACCTCTAATGCCTTCACTGCTCTTAGACAGAAACCCTCACTCCTTACCCTGGCCTGCAAGGCCCCACATGAATGGACCCCTGCCTCAGCTTCTGCCATTCTCCCCTCACTAACCTCATTCCAGCCTGGAGACCACCCTCCTCGCAGGCCTCCCACCCTCATTCCCACCTGAAGGCCTTTTCTCTTGCTGTTCCTTCTCTACTTAGATCATTCCCGGCTGTCTCTCCATTTTTAAGCCTCAGTCAAAATGTTACCTCCTCAGAGATCCTCCTCTGATACCCCAACCTATTTTGGGTTTCTCCTCTCTGTCCCTCTCCTCAAGTACCCTGTTATTTTTCTTTATGTCTTCTCATAATTTGCCGTCAAATATTCATTTATCTGATTACGCGGCAAGCACTGTGGGCAGGGACCATGACAGCTTTGTTCACTGCAAATCACAGTGTTCAATAAAAACCTGGCATATAGTCGATGCTCAGTAAACATTTGATAACTAATTGAATAAAGGATAGTTTTATTTTTATTAAGGGATGTCTGGTGTGATGATCCTGTATAGCCACAGGTCTGTGAAGAACTCTCCAGCCAGGCTGCTTGGGTTCAAATCCTGGTTCTGCCCCTTACTAGCTGTGTGACCTTGGGCAAGTCATTTAACTCCTCTGTGCCTCACTTTCCTCATAGTAAAATAGGAATAAAAACAGTACTGTCCTCACAAAGTTATTGTGAAGATAAATGAGCCACACATGTAAAGCCCTTGAGAAAGGGGTGAGTCCAGTAAGTCTCTGTGAGTGTTAGCTGTTACCATGGGCTCCTGCGTGTGTCTGACCCTCTGTTTCATATTGAGGTTGTGCATCTTTGCTGGATAAGAAACACTGTCCCGCCGGGTTCAGCGGCTCAGCCTGTCATCCCGCGCTTTGGGAGGCTGAGGTGAGTGGATTACCTGAGCCCGCGGGTTCGAGACCCGCCTGGGAACTTGGCGAGACCTCATCTCTACAATAATTCAAAAAATTAGCCAGGCATGGTAGCGCACGCCTGTAATTCCAGCTAC
>NW_007258187.1:102195-104545 GCF_000164805.1 Carlito syrichta | reverse complement strand
TAGCACGTGCCTGTAGTTCCAGCTACTCGGAAGGCTGAGGCGGAAGGATCGCCGGAGCCCAGCAGGCGAGGCTGCGGTGGCCGGGAGCAGCTACTGCACTCCAGTCTGGGCGACAGAGTGAGACTCCAACTCCAAAAAAACAAGAAGCTGGCAAGTACTAGGGGGAAACAGTAGAGAAGGTGATGGAGATGGAGAGGGCTGGAGGGTGACCGTGAGTTAGGATTTTAATTCGATTAGCTAAGGAAGCCTCGCTGGGAAAGCAACCCTTGAGTAAAGACGTGTTGGAGGAAAAGCACTGCAGGAAGAGGAAACAGCAAATGCAGAGGCATTGAGGAAGGCCCACTGAGGAGCAGCAGGGAGGCCAGCGTGACTGTAATGAAATAAACCAGGGGAATATCGGGAAGGGGGAGCTCAGGGAGGCCGCCGGGCCTGATCACCAGGGCCAGGGCGAGGACTTTTTGCTTTTATCTTGAGGTGGAGCCAAGGCAGGTCTATGGGGCAGGAGGGCTCTGACCTGACTCGGGTGGTCATAGGCTCCCTCTCGGGGGCAGGGATGGGAGCAGGGAGACGGGGAGGAGGCTGCGGTGAGAGGCCAGGGAGGAAATCATAGAGGCTACAGCGGGGTGGTCGCAGAGAAGAAGGGAGAGATGATTGGATTCTGAGTATGATTTTAAGATCCCAGGGCAAGGACAGCCTGGCAATTTCCTGAAGAAATGGTGAGGACTAAACTCTGACATTTTTTTTTTTTTTTGAGTTGGTGTCTCACTCTGTCACCCAGACTGGAGTGCAGTGGCCGCTCCCGGCTACCGCGGCCTCGACCTGCTGGGCTCCGGCGATCCTTCCGCCTCAGCCTTCCGAGTAGCTGAAACTACAGGCACATGCTACCACGCCCGGCTAATATTTTTGATTTATTGTAGAGATGAGGTCTCACCAAATTGCCCAGGCAGGTCTCGAACCTGCGGGCTCAGGCAATCTACTCATCTCGGCCTCCCAAAGCGCAGGATTACAGGCTGAGCCACCGAGCCCAGCTAACTCTGACTTTTTTTTTCTCTCTTGCCCAATTCCTAACTAAGGGACTTGGGGAGTCCTATCACAAAGTCTCATCAGACAGGTTTTCATTAACCCTATATAGCGTGGCTTACTTTCCAGTCTGACTTTGGCATATCATCATAGATAAAGAAGGAAATACAAAATATTTTGTGACCCTGAAAAACTGTCTCTTAGGGAAATTTACATTTGTACAGAATCCTTTTCCTGGGGATTTCCAGACTTTAGGCGTCTTTTTTTTTTTTTCTCTTGTAGTCAGAGTCTCACTTTGTCACCCAGGCTGGAGTGCAATGGCATGATCATGGCTCACCCCAGCCTCAACCTCATGGACTCAGGCAATCCTCCTGTCTCAGCCTACCAAGTAATTGGGACTATGGCTTGTGCTACCATGCTCAGCTAATTTTTGGAATTTTTATAGAGATGAAGTCTTGCTATGTTGTCCAGGCTAGTCTTCTGGTCTCAAGCAATCCTCCTGCCTCAGCCTCCCAAACTTTGGGATTACAGGCATGAGCCACTGTGCCAGCCTCTGGGTACCTTTTAAGACACCACTTCATCTCTCTGAAGCCTGCTACTTGGAGCCTTCATCCATGTATCAAGAAGCTTAGCTTCCAGCTGGGCGTGGTGGCTCATGCCTGTAATCCCAGCACTATGGGAAGCGGAGGCAAGAGGATTGCTTGAGTCCATGGGTTCAAGACCAGCTGGGCAACATGGTGAGACCTCATCTCTACACTAAATCAAAAAATTAGCTGGGCATGGTGGCACATGCCTGTAGTTCCAGCTACTTGAAAGGCTAAAGTGCAAGAGTTACCTCAACCCAGCAATTTGAGGCTGCGGTGGCCATGAACATGCCACTTCACTCCAGCCTGGGCAACAGAGAGACTCCGACTCAAAAACAAAAAAAAAAAGAAAAGGAAAAAGTACCTTAGTTTCCCCAATTCCCCTTATCTTAAATCAGCCTTTCTTTTACTAGTTTCAAAATTCTTTAGACAGAGCTTACGTCTTTCTGTCAATTACCAATCAGAAAATTATTTGAATCCACTTATAACCTACAAGACTTTCCACACTTGGAGATATCCCACCTTTCCAGGGCCAACCAATGCAAACCTCACATGTACTGATTTATGTTTTGCCTATAGCTTCTGTCTCCCTAAAAAATACATGAAGCCAACCTGCAATTTAACCATTTGGGGCACACGTTCTTAGGACCTCTTAGGGCTGTGCCATAGACCTAGGTCACTCACATTTGGCTCAGAATAAACTTTTTTTTTTTTTTTTTGAGTTGGAGTCTCACTCTGTCGCCCGG
>NW_007258187.1:91668-101901 GCF_000164805.1 Carlito syrichta | reverse complement strand
TGAGACCCACCTGGGCAATTTGGCGAGACCTCATCTCTACAATAAATCAAAAGAATTAGTGGGCGTGGTAGCGTGCGCCTGTAGTTCTGGCTACTTGGAAGGCTGAGGGGGAAGGATGACTGGAGCCCAGCAAGTTGAGGCTGTGGTGGCCGGGAAAGGCCACTGCACTCCAGTCTGGGCGACAGAGTGAGACTCCAACTCAAAAAAAAATTTTTTTTTATTTTTTACAGAACTTGGCATCTTTCTCTGCACCCAGGCCTAGGATGGTTGACCTCTCCAATCTGGACAAAGGTGGAAAAACAGAATGTAGGAGACCTGGCTTCTGGCTTAGCCAGGCTGGAGGACAGACCTGACCCCCCATTCATTGTCCCACTGCCTGCTCCTACACCTGGCCTGAAGAAGAACCAGCAGCAGGGTCCCTCCCTGCCCACCCCCTAGCTTCCATCTTCCCAGGGTCTGGAAGTGGGGGTGACCTGCGCACAAGGTGAAGGGCATTGCTGAGCCCACTATCTTATCAGGGAGACGCAAACACACACCAAAAGTCACAGTCACAATGAGTTCTTTTACTTGGCAAACACTCCTTGAGGCCAGGTTGGGCTGGCCCTGGGCTGGGTACTACAAGGTACACAGCAGTGACTGAGACATCCCAGGTTCTGCTCTCATGGAATCCAGAGAAGAGATGAAATATCACCATTTTGGGACAGCCCAGAGGGGTCAGATCAGTGTGATGCAGGAATTATGGGTCAGAGGGGTCAGAACTGGGATAGAGGAAGCTTGGGGGTCTGTGGAAGCCCAGGGATGTGCCTGGCCCAGCGTGGTGGGTGGTCCGGGAAGTTTTCCTGGAGGAAGAGACCTCTGCACTTAACACAACAAATGAAGAGCAGCCGAACATGGAGGGGAGGCAGGGTGCACATGCCAAGGTTCTCAAATGATAATTTGGAAAAACAGAAGGCTGGGGTGGGCTGGATCCTAAAGCTTGGGAAGGAAGTGTGGTATATGGGAAGAAAGAGAGGCAGCCAGGGGTCTGACCCCATCAGGCCCTGTAGTGCGCATGGTTACAATTCCAGGAGACTCTTGTTCAAATTCCCCTTAAAACCCACCTAATGTTCACCATCCACTCTTTCTCGAGAAAAAAATTTTTTTAAAATTCTGACCATTAATTGTTCTCAAAAAAGTTTCCAATGATCTGTGTGCCCTAGGCGTAGAGAAATCTTGTGCTACTGCAGTAATTGGACCTTGTCATGCTTGCAACATTCTTGTGAGAAGTCTTGGCCCCTGAGTTGTGTCACCCCCATCAGCCTGAAATGGCATCCCACAGTCTGCCTGGGCTGCGTTCCAGGGTGCCAAAGACATTGGGACACTTCCCACTAAATGTATACAAATCCTGCCTGTGGACAAAAGCCTCTGTGTCCAACTCCCAGAGACAGGGGTTAGTATTGCTTGGACACATGGTGAAAGAATAAGTTGTACAAGCAAAGACTCCTGGAAGACATCGTGCTTGAGTACCACATGAAGACTGCTTAACCATCAACATAGTCAAGCACTGAACAGTCAGCATGAACAAGGCCATGGGGCCAGAGCAAGGTCAGTTTGGGCCAGGCACCCCCTCTAAGTGGTTGGATGTGGGAGGTTTGGGGTCTAAGAGGTTCTAGGTCTCCAGCAGTGGCTGTGTTTCAATGACTTTAACCACCAGAACAGCTGAGTACCAGCCCTGGCTGTGACACTGTTTTAAGTAGAAAGTAAAGAGATCATAGATAGAACTCCCCGACTGGAGACCAGGGAGGGAAGAGGCTCCCTAAACCTCTTGAGATCCCCAAATGTCCATCTTCTTCTAGACTGTTCTAGACAGACTTTAAAAATGAGGCAGATACTGACGTGATGCTCTGAGAAGGGCGCACGTCACTTCTGTGGCATTCCTGCCAAAAGTAAACAACCTGAATCTAATCATAGAGAACGATCAGCAAACCCAAACTCAGGGAAAACTATAAAATAACTGACTAATACTCTTCCAAAATACCAAGGTCATGACAGACAAGGAGAGATGGAGGAGTTGTCACAGATTAGAGGAGGCCAAGGAGACATGGCAGCTACATATGAGTTGTGACCCTGGATTGTATCCTGGACTAGGAAGAGGGAAAACTGGAAAAATGCAAATAAATCTTCTAGATTAGTTCATAGTGTCTTATTAATGTTAATTTCCTGAATCTTATCATTAGACTATGATCACATAAGAGAATGTTCTTATTCATAGAAGACATGCACTTAAGTATGGATAAAGAAGCATCCTAGCCAGGCTCAGTGGCTCAGCCTGTAATCCCACGCTTGAGGAGCCTGTGGGCTCGAGACCCACCTGGGCAACTTGGTGAGACCTCATCTCTACAATAAATCAAAAAAAAGAAGCATCCTATTTCCAACTTACTCTGAAATGATTCCGCAAAAAAAAAAAAAAAAAAATTGAGATGGAGTCTAACTCTGTTGCCCAGACTGGAGTGCAGTGGCACAATCATGGCTCACTGCTGCCTTGAATTCCTAGGCTCAAGCCTCCTGAGTAGCTGGGACCACAGCTACTCAGGAAACATGCCACCACACTTAGCTATTTTTAAAATTTTTTTAATTTTTAAATTTTTTTGTGGAGACGAGGTCTCACTGTGTTACTCAGGCTGGTAAAACTTTTTAAAGATTCTATCTATCTAGAAAGCACAAATGTAGCAAATCATTAAATTTGGGTGTAGGGGAAGCAGGTGTTCATTTTACTATCTCTGTAATTGTAGGTGTGAAATATTTAAAATTAAAAGTGGAGGGCAACCCCTTCGGGTCCCCTCCCACTGTGAGAGCTTTTCTCTTCTCTTAATAAATCCTGCTTTCTCAACAACAAAAAGTGGAAAATTAAGATAATAAAACCAAGAAATGAGAAGAAGAGAAAACAAATGACAGAGACCAGGGAAGGACAGTTCCATTTGGGCAGAGACATGCGTAATATCCCTGGTCAGCCATCTTCTGCCAGTGATAGTGCCTCAGTTTCTCTGCCTATGACTTTGTTTGTGGGGTTCTCTAATCTGTGTGGACACAATCCCTGCAACTTTCCCAGACCTTGGACACTTTGTGGGCAGGGTTGGTAGGCCAGAACCAAGGGGCCAGAGACAGCATGAAGCACCTGAGGCATTCCAAAGACTGAGACTTCCTGTGGACTCGCCCAGTGTTCCAGGTTTGTTAGTGAATATTCCCAAGCACCAAGGAGCTAAATCCTACTCAACACCCAGTAGTGTTTATTGAGCAACTACTGTGTGTCTGAAGGGCAATGTTCTCATCTTGTGCCTAAATCAGCAAGCACAAGTCCCTGTCTTCCTTCTAGTGGACACCAAACAAATACAAATAAAATAAGAAGTGTTAGTAAAACGGGAGGGGAATGGGACCCAATGTAGGTGCATTATTACATGGAGAATCCTCTGAAGAAGTGACCTTTGAGCTAAGACCTGAGGGAGGTGAGAACGACCATGCAGGTATATAAGGAAGAGAGTGCCAGGCAGAAGGAGGTGCAAGTGCCAGTGCCCTGAAGCCGGAATGACCTTGGTAGAGGGAACCTGGGGCCAGTTCTTGCAGAAATGTGCGTGGGGTTTATTCTGAGTGGGAAGGGAAGGCTTTGGGGAACTGCAGAGAGGAGAGACATAAACTGCTTTACAAACAACTGAGCTGAAGCTCACCCAGCAAACGTGGGGACTCACTGCAAGGGCGGTCAGTGTAACTGCAGCCCCACGCTGCCTCCTCTCTGGGGGTTTCCTACAGCAGGCTGGGGATGGCCAGCCACGTGGGCATGCAGAGGAGCTCAACCTGCCCAGCAGCTCCGACTTTCCCAGATGACCTGCCCCCGAGGAGAAGGACATTGCCAAGGCAATTATCTTATCGGGGACATTCACACCTGCCCCTGGAGACACGCCCACCTCATGAAACCAAACCATAACATCCCAAGGACCCCGGCATTCCACCCAGCCCTCACTGCTGCCCACAGAGGTCTCTGCCCCAAACCTCCTGGCACCAAGCACCACACTTGGACACATCCTTTCTCCACATGGCACCTTGGTTCCCCCATCTGCACATGCTGGGGTAGGGACAGGGGGATGGTGGAAGTCGTGAAGCCTCCTGCTGGGTGTGTGGAGTGCCTCTAGGACCCTCCTTGAACTTCTCTGAGTCTCAGTTTCCCCTTCCCCCTGCACAACAGGAATGATAGTGCCGCCTTCACAGGGGTCCATTGCAAGAACCTGTGAGGCCACATCTGTGCAGAACCCGGCACATTTTTGGTGCTACTGCTGTGAAGGTGGGGTTTTTCATTGTGGTGCCACAGAAGAGCCAGGCCTCGGGGGCAACCCCGATACATACAGTCCTCATCCTGTCTGTGCCTCAGTTTTCTCATCTGTACAGTGGGGGCCAATAAGAGAACATAGATTTACAGAGCTGCTGTGAGGAGCTAAGGAAACCATTCAAGTAAAGCACACAGGGCAGCCCATGGTAAATATTCTGTATTCAGTAAATAGCCATTATAGTGACTTGTGGCCACCTCCGCCCTCCTGTTGGCACCAAGAGGACAGGCCTAAAAGAGGATACTCTGCAACACATCTACCTGGTTCTGAGTCCTGACTTTCTCATGTTACTAGCTGGGGACCATGGGCAAATGACCAAAACCCCCTGTGCCTCAGTTTCCCCATCTGAGTCCTCATCTCAAAGGGTTGTTGTACGGTCAAATAAGTTAATACACAAAAGCCCTTAGCACCATGTCTGGCACATAATGAGCGCCATATGTTTGCTGCTCTTGTTGTTACTACTGTGGTCATTTCCAGGGGTTCCCTGATCTGAGTGAGGGCAGACCGAGATGGGATCTGGTCAGGTTGAGTCAGCCCAGTAGGAAATTCCTGGGCTGTCCAGGCCTGAAGGTCACCCCAAGGAGCCCCATAATCAGCTGTAATCGGGCTGGTTCTGCTCCACCCCTCACCCTCCCCAGGTATATCAGGGCTGGCCCAGACCCCAGGCTCTGTCCAGACAGAAGAGGGCAGCACACCTGACGCCATGGGCAAGGCGGTGAGTGGGACCCAGGTAGGGTGGGCGTGGGAGGGCGGGGGCAGGATTCCAGTGGGACCTGAGGCCTCCCTCCGCCCCAATCCTAGGAGAATTACGAGCTGTATTCGGTGGAACTGGGTCCTGGCCCCGGTGGGGACGTGGCAGCCAAGATGAGCAAGAAGAAGCCAGGCGGTGGAGGGGGCAAGAGGAAAGAGAAGCTGGAGCACATGAAGAAGGAGATGGAGATCGTGAGCTAGGGCCAGAGGGCGGGGGTGGGTGGGGGCTGGGAACGGGGCGGTGGTCGGGTGGGGGACTGGTGGGAGCCCGAGAGCAAGTGCCCTGCCCCCCACTGCACAGAACGACCACCAGCTGTCAGTGGCAGAGCTGGAGCAGAAATACCAGACCAATGCGACCAAGGTGAGCTGGGGTAGAGGAGGGCCCAGAGGGGTGAGGAGAGGCACAGAGAGCAGAGGGAGGCGAGCATGAGCCAGAAAGGGTGGGACACGCACAGAGAAATACGAACGAAAAGACCCAGAAAGCAAGACAGAAAGGCAGAGACAGATGAGGGAGAGAGGAACAGGGGGAGAGGCAGAGAGAAAGGTGAGGGAGAGGAGAGAGACACAGGGAGAAATAAAGGAGGGAAGGAGAAAGGAGGGGCAGAAACCAAGAGACAGAGACAGAGAAATGCAGATGGGCAAGAAAGAGATGGGGAAGGGAAAGAGACAGAGGGGTTACCCACATCGAGGGGTGCGTGGTGAGAGGAAAGCCCTCCAGCACCTCCCTGACCTGACCCCTTAACTCTCACCCCCAGGGCCTGTCTGCGAGCCTAGCAGCTGAGCTGCTGCTGCGAGATGGGCCCAATGCCTTGCGCCCACCACGGGGTACCCCTGAATATGTCAAGTTTGCACGGCAGCTCGCAGGAGGTCTGCAATGCCTCATGTGGGTGGCTGCTGCCATCTGCCTTATTGCCTTTGCCATCCAGGCCAGTGAGGGTGACCTCACCACCGATGACAATGTGAGTGGCAGGTACCGGGGGGGCAGACAGAAGACACAGCTTCCTAAGGGACAGGGGACATTGAGCCTGAGACTCAGGACAAAAGGGGCACAGGGTGGGGATACAAAGTCATAGAAATACAATTCCGGCTGGGTGCGGTGGCTCAGCCTGTAATCCCAGCACTTTGGGAGGCCGAGGCGGGAGGGTTGCCTGAGCCTGTGGATTCGAGACCAGCCTGGGCAACTTGGTGAGACCTCGTCTCTACAATAAACCACAAAAACTAGCCAGACGTGGTGGCATGTGTCGATAGTTCCAGTTACTTGGAAGGCTGAGGCGGAAGGATCATCTAAATCCAGCAGGTAGAGGCTGTGGTGGCTGTGAGCGTGCCGCTGCACTCCAGCCTGGGTGACAAGAGTGAGACTCCAACTCAAAAAACAAACAAACAAAAAGAAATGCAGTTCCATGATCTGGGTCATGGGAGACAGAGGGCACTGGGATAGACCCAAGGACATAGGTCACAGGAAACACAGAGACACTGAAGATGAGCCTCAGATATGTGGGACATTGGTGGGTCTGTAAAGACACGAAAATGCAATATGTGTGATATGGCACTTGGGACACAGAAGACATGAGGACACAGGAAAGACCAAGGACACAGGGCACAGGGGACACTGGAACTCAGACATGGGATACCAGGGCATGGGACATAAGGGACACAAGAATCAGGACATAGCACATGGGGAGACAGACATAGAAGAACAGAGACAGAGAGGAAATGGAGATACAGGACAAGGGACATTGGCAATATGACAGGGGTCAGACAAGGGACACGGGACTGAGGTCCATGTGACATTGGACAGAGGCTTGAAAAGTCATAGGACATGTGACGCAGGATGGAGACTCAGGTTCACAGACACGGGGAGACATTGAACACAGGGACGGGAACTTGGAACACGAGGACACTGATCATAAAGGACACAGAATGTGAAGCACAGGGTCAACTGCGACAAACACATGGAAAAGGGAACATATCACAGAGACTAGAGGACATGGGGGACACAGAGGTGGACACAGATTATGGAAAACAGAGACATGAAACTTGGGACACAGGGAACGCAGACCATGGGAACACGAGGAAATGAAAGACATGGATGTGGGTCCCATGGTGTCATGGGTTCACTTAGCGACATGAGGCACAAGCCACAGGATATGGGGATGTGGGAGACAGAGGATTCAGGAGTCAGGGAATACGGAATACATACGGGGACACAAGACACTGAGAATACGTGGCAGGTGAACGTGGGACATGAAGAGCACAGGGACAGGGGACACGGGCGACAGGGAATGAGGCTTCCTAGCCGAGTGGGAAAACCACAGAGGTGACCCCAAGAACCAGGGGAACCAGGAAGCAGATGGGAAGCCTTGGGCAGGAGTTTCTCCTCCGCATAACCCCAGACTCCTCTCTGTCTCCCCCAGCTATACCTGGCACTGGCCCTCATCGCTGTGGTTGTGGTCACCGGCTGCTTTGGCTACTACCAGGAGTTCAAGAGCACCAACATCATTGCCAGCTTCAAGAACCTTGTCCCCCAGGTGGGTTCAAGCCCCAGCCACTTTAGATTCCAAAGACTCCAAACCCGCTCAGGCAGGCTCCGGCCATCTCTCTGTGGCCTCCTCCCATCAGGTCCAACTGCCCTTCCTCCATGGCCTTCCTGTCTCCCCACAAGTCCTCAGCTCTGCCCGTCTTCCACTTTCCCACTCAGCGACCCCCACCCCCACCCCGTCCACCTCAACTCTGGCACCCCCGCTCCACAGCAAGCAACGGTGATCCGAGATGGGGACAAGTTTCAGATCAATGCGGATCAGCTTGTGGTGGGCGACCTGGTGGAGATGAAAGGTGGGGATCGTGTCCCGGCCGACATCCGCATTCTGACGGCCCAGGGCTGCAAGGTGGACAACTCCTCCCTGACCGGCGAGTCCGAGCCACAGACCCGCTCTCCCGAGTGTACACACGAGAGCCCCCTGGAGACCCGAAACATCGCCTTCTTCTCCACCATGTGCCTTGAGGGTCTGTGAAGCCCCTGCCTGTCCGCCCAGTAACCATTCTTCCCATTACCACCCCCACTGGCCCCTCTTGTGCTGATTTGGGACACTTCCTCCCCCCCCCCGTGACTGCCACCTCCCCAGGGTACACCTGCCTCCCACCATCACTACCCTCTTCCCAGGTCACACTGCCTCCACTGGCAGTGACTGCCCCTCCTGCAGTTCACACCGCAGTGTGCACCCCACTGCTGCCTCCCAGCCCTGAGTCGCTCTCTTGGCTCCGCTGCAGGCACAGCGCAGGGTCTGGTCGTGAACACGGGAGATCGCACCATCATCGGGCGCATCGCATCACTGGCATCAGGAGTGGAAAATGAGAAAACGCCCATCGCCATTGAGATTGAACATTTTGTGGACATCATCGCCGGCCTGGCCATCCTCTTTGGTGCCACGTTTTTTGTGGTGGCCATGTGCATTGGCTACACCTTCCTGCGGGCCATGGTCTTCTTCATGGCCATTGTGGTGGCCTATGTGCCCGAGGGGCTACTGGCCACTGTGACAGTGAGTGGGCAGGCAGATGGGGTGCAGGGAGCTGGGAGGCCTGCCCATCTGTTTGCTCATTCATCCAGGCCTCCACCCAACATCCCCCTACCTGTCCATCCACCCACTCACCTCCCATCCACTAGCCCACCTTCCCATCATTCCTCCACTCAGCAAACATTCCCCGAGACTTCTCTGGATCATGTGCTGTGTCACACAGTAAGGGCTCAGAGAGGAAGAGACAGAGTCCTTGAAAGGTCTGCTGTGGGCAGCCTGTATTTAACCAGGCCATCAACAGTCAGAACCCAGCCTAAGACCCGCCCCAGAGGAAGCTTGGGGAATTATTTTTTCTCATTTTGGTTGTGCTAAGAACACTTAACAGAGCCTCAGCTCGGACAGCTCAGAGAGGGTCCGGGCCAGGTACATCAAGGCAGATTGAGGAGGGTACCCCAAGTAGACAAAAGCTTGGAGGCAAGAAAAGCCTGCATTTTGCCGAAGCTTGATGCATACACAGCCTGTGGCTGGGGTAAAGGATTCCCCAGTGATGGGAGGGGAGGAAGTGGGACTGGAAACAAGGACTGGTCCCCTTTCCCAGGTCTGCCTGTCCCTGACAGCCAAGAGGCTGGCCAGTAAGAACTGCGTGGTCAAGAACCTGGAAGCTGTGGAGACACTGGGCTCCACCTCCGTGATCTGTTCTGACAAGACGGGGACCCTCACTCAGAACCGCATGACTGTGTCCCATCTGTGGTTTGACAACCACATCCATTCGGCTGACACTACAGAAGACCAGTCAGGTGTGGGAATGGGAGGGGACACGCTGGGGAAGGATCCGGAAGGGCGCAGGGAGGGTTCTGCGTTAGCGAGGAGGGCACTCAGTGCCACGTCGTGAAGGGGCTTGGTATCCGGTCTCACAGGAGCCTCGATATTGGTCTGGAGGGAAGGCTCCGTACCGGGAGATGAGGAGAGGGTGCGGTCTCACCTAGGTCTGGGGCGGGAACCCTCACCTGAGCCCCAGCCTGGGCTCCTGGTTTCCAGGGCAGACGTTCGACCAGTCCTCGGAGACGTGGCGGGCGCTGTGCCGGGTGCTCACCCTGTGCAACCGCGCCGCCTTCAAGTCCGGCCAGGACGCAGTGCCGGTGCCCAAGGTGAGAGTGGAGGGACTCGGGGAATCCTGGGAGCCGGGGCAGCGAGGCCCGCCCCTGACACCCGCCCCCGCTCCAGCGCATCGTGATCGGAGACGCGTCCGAGACGGCGCTGCTCAAGTTCTCGGAGCTGACGCTGGGCAACGCCATGGGCTACCGCGACCGCTTCCCCAAAGTCTGCGAGATCCCCTTCAACTCCACCAACAAGTTCCAGGTGTGCACCCAGCCGCGTCCGGCCCCGCCCACGCCTGGCCCCGCCCACGCTCGGGGCGGACCCTCGGCGGCGCCCCGCCCCGCGCCCCGCCCCTCCGTCTCCAAACCGCGCCTCTATCTCCCTCTGCCGCCGTAGCCCGAGCCCACGTAAGGCCAGGCCACGCCCACAGCCCGCCCTCTTGGTTCCCCTCCACCCCCGAGCCCCCACGCGGCGGGACTCTCCGAGCACTCTTGGCTGTTGGGTGCTCCGGAGGGAGT
>NW_007258187.1:84488-91324 GCF_000164805.1 Carlito syrichta | reverse complement strand
CGCGGCACCTGCTGGTGATGAAGGGCGCCCCCGAGCGCGTGCTGGAGCGCTGCGGCTCCATCCTCATCAAGGGCCAGGAGCTGCCGCTGGACGAGCAGTGGCGTGAAGCCTTCCAGACTGCCTACCTGAGCCTGGGAGGCCTGGGGGAACGCGTGCTGGGTGAGATCCCCTGGGTGCAGCGGGAGATGAATCAGTGTGCGAGAAGGTGCTAGCACAGATCCTGCCCAGCCTTCCTGGCTGACCTTGAACCTGACCCTTCTCATCCCTGGCCGCCCGCCGATCTGCCCCAGTGCACACATTTATCCTTGACTTTCCTTGTCTCAGTCCCGACCCCTGTGTCTCCTCAATTCCTGCCTTGACGCCAGTCCCTTCCCACTTGTCCTCACCTGGATCCTGACCGTTCTAACATACCTGTGGTGACCCTTTGGTTTTCACCAGTGCTTGCACCAAGGGATAACCTGCTTTTGCTCTGACCTCTACCTTTCAGTGTCCTCTTGACCCTTTGACCTTTCTCGATCCCTGCCTCAACTCAAAATTTCCCCGATCCTTATGCTGACCTCTGACATCTCCCAGTTTTTGTCCTGACCCCTTAACTTCCCTAAACTCTGACTCAACCCTGGAAAGCAGATCTGTGGTCCAACTTAAGGTGTTTCACTTTACTTGCGGTGTGACTTCTAGCAAGAAATGTCCTTTCTCTAGCCTCAGTTTCCTTACCTGCAAGATGGAGATGAGCCTCACAGGGTGACTGGGAGGAAAGATTCAGATAATGCAAATGAGGGTTTCAGCACAGGGACAGTCTCCACAGGTGCTTGGTGCAAGGACCCTGGTTATTTCTCTCATTTCCTGGCCCTGCTTGGGTAGGGTCTGCCCAGGACTCCTCTCTGACTTCCCTGTTTCTGGCCAGGCTTCTGCCAGCTCTACTTGAATGAGAAGGACTATCCACCTGGCTATGCCTTTGATGTGGAGGCCATGAACTTTCCATCTAGTGGCCTCTGCTTCGCGGGACTTGTATCCATGATTGACCCACCCAGGGCCACTGTTCCTGATGCTGTGCTCAAGTGCCGTACGGCAGGCATCCGGGTATGTCACTGGAGAGAGGCGCAGGCAAGGGTGAGGACAGATGGCAGCAGTACTTGGGGATGAGAAACCCTGTGATGGAATCTCATCTGAAACTGACTTGAACCAAATACATTGCTTCACAATACTGAAAAATCTGGGGAACAAAGCTTCAGTTATAGTTGGATCCAGGAGCTCAGTGTCATTAGGAATTTGCCTTTCTCCGTGTCTCAGCTTGCATTTCTCTCTGCTGACCTTATTCTCAAGCAGTATCTCCATTTGGGGGAGACACAACCCCACACACAGCCTCTGATGCGAGGAAAAGAGGGCAGCTCTAGCTTAACTCCCACCTGTTTAGCCACCCCACAAAAAAGAAAATACCCAGATTGGGTCACATGTCCATCCCTGAACCAGTCACTGTGGCTGGGTGATGGTGGTATTCCTAGATTTGCCAGGTCTGGCCTTACTTGCCTGACCTTGGTCACTTCAACCAATGTCCTAGGGGAAAGGGGTGGTTTCTGGAAGATAAAACCAAGGTGGGGAGCCAATGCTGAGCAAACAGTGCCCAAGCCCTTCCCATGGTCCTAAAAACCTGGGCCTTATTGCCTTTCTAAACTCATTCCTTATCCCTATGTTCACTCCTCTCCAGGTATGTTGTCCTCCCGTTGTTCCTTTAATAGCTCAAGAATGTTTTCACCCAGGCCCTTTGCACTGGCTGTTCCCTCCACCAGAAACCTGCTTTCTCCAGCTTTCCACGTGGCTAATTCTCTCACCTCTTTTAGGTGTCTGTTCAAATGTCCCCTTTCCTAAGAGCCTTGCCCGGGCACGCTTAAAATCTAGTAGCCATTTCTACCACCGAGCTTAATATTTTTTCCTCTTTATTTCCTGCCTCTCTCAGTAGAATGTTAGCTCCACAAGGACGGGGATTTTGTCTGTTTTGTCCCTGCTATATCCCAGGCACAGAGCAGGTGGTCATGATTAGATGAGTAAGTGAAGAGGGTATCAGCAGATGTCTGCCAGGGGGACAGGGAGATTGGGCTGATCTGAAGGGGTCGAGAGTCAGCTGGTTCCCCCACAGGTGATCATGGTGACAGGTGACCACCCCATCACAGCAAAGGCCATCGCAGCCAGTGTGGGCATCATCTCAGAAGGCAGTGAGACAGTGGAGGACATCGCTGCCCGCCTCCGTGTGCCTGTGGACCAGGTTAATCGGAAGTAAGATCCCTCAGCCCTCCCCAAGGTTCTCCTCATACCCCACACACAGACTGAGGCCCCAGCAAGGCCCTCTCCACTCCCCCCCAGGGATGCCCGTGCCTGTGTGATCAATGGCATGCAACTGAAGGACATGGACCCATCAGAGCTGGTCGAGGCACTGCGTACCCACCCTGAGATGGTGTTTGCACGCACCAGTCCCCAGCAGAAGCTGGTGATCGTGGAGAGCTGCCAGCGACTGGTGAGACCCTGCTGGTGAGGGCAGGCAGATGGGCTGGGTTGGCCCTGGACTGGCCTCTCTCTGGTCACCCACCCACCAGCACCTCCTGCCTGCAGGGCGCAATCGTGGCTGTCACAGGGGACGGTGTGAATGACTCCCCCGCTCTGAAGAAGGCAGATATTGGAGTAGCCATGGGCATCGCTGGCTCAGATGCTGCCAAAAACGCAGCCGACATGATCCTGCTGGATGACAACTTCGCCTCCATTGTGACAGGAGTGGAGCAGGGTCCGGGCCAGGCCAGGGAAGGAGCAGGCGGTGTGGGCACAGGAGGAAGCGGGCTGTGAGGAGGCTGAGGTGCCTGCTGTACCCCACAGGCCGACTGATCTTTGACAACCTGAAGAAGTCCATTGCCTACACGTTAACCAAGAACATCCCTGAACTGACGCCCTACCTCATCTACATCACTGTCAGCGTGCCCCTGCCCCTCGGCTGTATCACCATCCTCTTCATAGAACTCTGCACTGACATTGTGAGTCTGCAGCCCCAACGCCCATCCACACGGTGCTCAGAGACACTTGCCCGTGGAGGGGCAGGATGGACAGACCTCCACAGACATTTTTGGACACAGAGTGACACAGACAAGACCTATGCATACAAACAACAGATGGCCAGAACTGGAGACACCAGGTGTTCAGGCAGGTGGACGTGGACAGACTTACATGCAAGCACATACATGTGGACACTCAGGCATGGACAGACCCATGGACACATAGAGACTCAGATGTGACTACTCAGACAGACAGATAAATGAACGAACACAGGTACCTGGCCAAATTGGATCAACAGACAGACATCCCTAAGCACACATGAACAAATAAACACCCACGGATAGACCCCCAAGGCAGACAGACAGAAAAGTGCACAGATACAGCTATGAATGCAGCAGATCATGGCTGTGTAGATAGATGTTTATTCAATATTTATATAATGCTTTCTCTGGGTGCATCACATATTAATTTACTTAATTTTGTCATCACACTACCCTGTGAGATGAGTTTATTATCATCCCTGCTTTAATGATGAGCTCATCAAGGCATAGACGGGTTGAGTGGCTTGTCCCAAGTCACACAGCAAATGTGTTGTGATTTGAACCCAGGCAGTCAGGTGCCCCAGAGCCTGTGTTCTTGATCAGTACACTCTGCTGTGTCTCTACTCACGAACAGATGGGGGCATTTGGGGACACTGAGAGACTGAAGAGACACAGAGATAGAGCGTGACAGAGACACACACCAAAGCAGAGACACGGTCACAGAGAAAGAGACTAGAGACAAGGACAAAGAAACAGAGTAAGGGACAGAGAGAGAACAACAGAGAAACAGGCCATGACAATGCCCCAGAGACCAGAACACAAACATACAGAGAGAGAGGGAGAAGAAGGGAGGGAGGGAGAAAGGAGGGAAGGTATGAAAGCAGAATGCATGTGGCCCAGACACCAACACTCTGACAGGGGTCAGCTGGACCCAGGCTGTCCAGGCACGTGTGGTCACAGAAGGTCCTGTTTCCTATTCTCAGTCCTAGTCCTGCTCACATGTGGGGGGAGGGGAGACCCAGAGTATAGGGGACAGGGGTCCAGGCAAACCCTCATATTCCTGATTCCTTCCACTCCTGGCCAGTTCCCATCCGTGTCCCTGGCATACGAGAAGGCTGAGAGCGATATCATGCACCTGCGTCCTCGGAACCCAAAGCGTGACAGATTGGTCAATGAGCCCCTGGCTGCCTACTCCTATTTCCAGATTGGTGAGAGCCCATGAGGCTGGGAGACTGGGGTGGAGGGACTCTTCAGTGGGGGTACTCACCTGCTCCAGGGTCCCTGTCTTGGGCTCTGGCTTGTTTTGGTTCTCGGTGTCTGCTTTGATCCCGGGTCTCTGTTTTCTGTGTCCCTCTCTGTCTGTGATGGTCTCTCTGGTTTCCCTGTGTCCCTGCTGTGTCTCTGGCCTTGTACTCCATAACCTTGTCTCTGGGTCATTGCCTATTTCTGTCATTTTGGGGTTCTCCAGGTGTCTGTCTCTCTCTCTCTGCTTCTATCTCTCCCTGTCTCTGCCTCTCTGTGTCACTGTGTTCTTGTCTCTATGTCACTATTTCTGTGTCCCTGTTTGTCCTTGGCCTTTGTCTACGTATCTATTTCTCTATGTCCCTGACTTCCCATGTCCCTGTCTCTCTTCCTGTTTCCCTATCTCTGTCTCCCTGTCCCTCCCTGTATCTCCTTGCCTCGCCCCAGGTGCCATCCAGTCATTTGCTGGCTTCACCGACTACTTCACGGCCATGGCCCAAGAGGGCTGGTTTCCGTTGCTGTGTGTGGGGCTTCGGCCACAGTGGGAGGACCATCACCTACAAGATCTGCAGGACAGCTATGGCCAGGAATGGGTGAGCCCTTGCCCTACCCCAGCCCATCCCATGGCTGCCTCCTTCCCAGGGCTACCTACCATGTAAGTGGTCCACTCACTCCTCCACTTGTGACTCAGTCAGCCAGAGCGTCCCAGACTCCCACACTCTCTGCCAACTCTGGGAAGAAAGGGTCGTCCCCCCACCACCACCTCTAGCTCCAAACCCCTGCTTTTGATGATCACAGCTGCAGATGAGTCCTCTCCCTGTCCTGACAGTATGCATGCTCTCAGACATGGAACCAAGCCCCTATTCTGTCATTTTTCCTGCAGCATCAGTCATACAGAGTGTTTGCACGGGTGGTCCATTTTAATGCAGGCTTGGAGCACACTGAGGTTAGATCTGGCTAGCAGATGGGTTTGGTTTGCCCTGTAGAGTTAAGATCAGGATATTCCCTTCAAACATTTATTGTCATGGTTAAGAATACAGACGTGGGAGCCAAACTGCCCAGATTCCTGGTCTGGTGCTGCTCCTCACAAGCTGTGTGACCCTGGGCAAGTTGCTTTGTCTCTTTGTGCCTGTTTTTTTCACCTGTAAAGTGGAGAGAATATTAATATCTACCTCTGTGGTTTTCAGTTTGTTCCCAGACCAGCAGCATCAGAATCACCAGAGAGCTTGTCTGAAATGCAAATTCTCAGGCCCTATCCCAGACCTCTAGGGGTGAGGTCTGGTAGTCTCAGGTTTTTTTGTTTTTGTTTTTTTTTTGAGTTGGCATCTCACTCTGTCACCCAGGCTGGAGTGCAGTAGCACACTCACGGCCACTGCAGCCTTGACCTGCTGGGCTCAGGTGATTCTTCCACCTCAGCCTTCCAAGTAGCTGGAACTACAGGCACATGCCACAATGCCCAGCTAATTTTTTGATTTATCGTAGAGATGAGGTCTTACTACATTGCCCAGGCTGGTCTTGAAACCATGGGCTCAGGCGATCCTCTCACCTTGGCTTCTCTAAGTGCTGGGATTATATAGGCGTGAGCCGCTGCACCTGGCCTCAGTCTGCGTTCTAATCAGTGCTTCCTGATGTATGCTAAATTTCTAGCACCACCAATCGACTTCATAGGGTTGTTGGGAGGATTAAGTGAGACTTAATAAAACACTTGGTGCCTGAAGCAGTCAGCATTCCCTACACAATTAGCTAGTATTAGAATTAGTTGTGTTGAAGAAGTGGCCTGCATAGTGGCTGTCCCTTTAAATGCGACATGTGCCCTCTGTTCCCCAAAGGCCCAGCTGGCCCACTGCACTCATTTTTGCCATCTGCTTGGCCCCTGTAGTCACTGGGCCTTGGAAATTCTGTCTCAGGATTCCAAGTCCCCTTTCCCAGGTCCCTTCTTTCAGGTACCTAGGAAATTCTACGTCCCTCCTATTATTAGGAAGGCAGGCCCAGCCTACTTCTGCCCAGGCCCCGTCCTCCAAGCCCTACTTGGCTGAGGCTTCTGGGTCCCACACTCTGGTAAACCTGGCAAATCCTGCCTCTCTCCTCTCCCTACCCCCACCCTCTGATGTGAGCGAAAGAGCCTTAGGGGCTCGTGGCCCAAGGACCCTAGTGCCCGGCAGACTGCAGATGCTTTCCACTAGGACTCAGGCTGCTCTCGTTCCCTCCTGGCCCACAGACGTTCGGGCAGCGCCTGTACCAGCAGTACACCTGCTACACGGTGTTCTTCATCAGCATCGAGATGTGCCAGATCGCTGATGTCCTCATCCGCAAGACACGCCGCCTCTCTGCCTTCCAGCAGGGCTTCTTCAGGTGTCCTGGCTAGCACCAGTCTTGCCCCACCCTGCTCTCCAACCCCTGTTCCCAACTCCCATTGGATCCCGACCGAGGTTTATCTCAACCAGCAAACGCCATCACCGGCTATGCCAGTGCCTAAGGCTAACATACGAAAGCACTTTCTTTTTTTTTTTTTTTTTG